>NC_056746.1:806300427-806375427 GCF_019279795.1 Protopterus annectens
TGTATAACTTGAGCACTAAACCAGAGCTCAGTTTGGTGCTTTTTTATCGGTTAATTTTAGATCAGTTTGTGCTCATTTGCAACATAGCACCACATTTGAGCTGTGTGCCCTGACGCTCAGTGGTGGACACCATTGGTGGTTATTGACGCAAACACTTTTGCCTGCAAATTTTCCCTTAGTACACTGCTGGTGCTCCAATGGTGAGTTCTCATTGAATGCTTAAACATGGATGAATTATTTTGCCTGAAGAAGTCTCACCACTGGTGGGATGAAAAGTGCTTTATTTTTATTGTGTTTATTGTTTTATTGCACTTTATAGTATTCAGTCATATTAAATGACGTATTTTTCAACTTTGGAGAGTATATCACATCCTTCTGTAGGCATATTGTTTGGAATTGTTGTTTCATTTTCCTGGTTAGTGTCTTGTCTACATGGCCTCAGAAGAGCCTGTGAGTTCTCCTATAATGTCGACACAAAATAGCGACATTGGTAACCTCACATTGCTTATAGGAGTATAGAACTAACGATTGGAGGATATCGCATCAAGACAACTCAGTTGTGAAGGCTACTCCAACTCAGGTGTCTTCCAACCCTTCTCGCCCTTCTCAGCAGGACCTTGGTCAAAACTTGGACCTGAATGAGAGAAGGGGTAACATTATACAGAATGGAAACTGGATTACGAATCAAACAACATTAAATACTGAACTGGAGGAACAACATGGATTACAGGAACAACTGACAACTAACGACCTTGCTTCTGTGAGGCAAGAAGTACCCTCAGGACTTATTGGGGCTCTGTCCTTAAACACATGGCTGAGGCAGCCCTTATCGATTCAAACGCCCACTGTGAGCACTGGAACAGAGCAACCGGTTGGGGGGAAACTGACATCACATACCTGTTGAAACAGTTTGACCAGAGACTGCTGAAATATAAAAAGTTGCAATTAGAGATTGCGTACTTCAACGAATGTATGAGCAAGAATATTACACCAAAGGGGTTGAGAGTGTGGCAGTTCCCTACAGAACTTGTGGAGGGATCTGAGTTTCCAAACGATTTATTGAAACTATTTGATAAACATGGCCATGAGCTACTTGAAGTTATGTGCAAATACTACCAATGAACTGCAGATAAATTAATGGATGAAGCTACAACACTGGACAATCAAATTAAAGGAAATGTGGATTTCCATACATATAAATTTGACTATGAAAGGTCTTTCACCAGCATAGATGAACACATAGTCAAATTAAAGAATGTTAAGCTAAAAAAGCTCAACAGGGACAGACACACCTATGAGATGGGTTCCGCCTATCCAAAACTGGCACCATCACAAACCGGGTCATTGATTGGCCAAATGGACTTAAGAGGAGGGCAAACAAACAATACAACCAGACCAGGAAGTGACAGCTACCGAAACGAACTGCAGGAGGACGACGGTTTTCAACAGAGATACGAGGGTGCAACAACAGAACATAAAGGCACTATTAGAACACTACAAAGAAGGGGGCCAAATAATTCCAACAGGGAGCAACTGAATATGGTTAATTCTACAGAGGAATAGGGTCAAAATTTTCGGCAACCAGCTTCAACCTACAACTTGAGGCAACAGCCGACCAGGACTTACTACAACAGCAGGAACAATTGGAAATGTTAAGCAACTTTGCAGTAAGTGACTCCTGTCCCTGTGAGATTATTTACAATACAGAAATGGACTTTAAAGTATTTAATTTCTCTGATTTAACTATTGACTCAATGTTGGTTGATCTACTTGCTAAGGGGCAGACCTTTCTACCAACCCGCAGAGTGGATATGTCTAACACACTAATTGATTTAAAATTATCTGTAAGGAAATTGAATTTGGCAGTCCTATTGGGTCAAAATAATCAAGCGTTGAATATATTGCACATTGCTAGTATCTACAATCTCCCATTACACCCTACTTTAGCATTGTATGAACAGATTTGTAAACTTGACGTTATTAATTGCCTTAATAACAACAAGTATTTGTATGGTGAATCAAGTAATATTACTAAAACCGAAAAGGAAGCACTGACCCTACTTAAACAAGCCCCTGTTAGGGTAATGCAACCAGATAAAGGGGGTGGGCTAGTGATTATAAACCATACTGGCTATGCAACTAAAATGTTTAAGATTTTGGAGAGTAATGTGTATGCTGAAGTTTCAAGAAACGAACTTAATGCAGTGTATAGGTTAATATGAGTGTTATTAAATGACATGTTATAGAAGGAAGAATTGATTTAGACCAGTTTAATTACTTGAACATGCCAGCACCAAAAATTCCAGTACTTTTTGGAATCCCCAAAATACACAAGAGTCTAGCTGACCCACCTATGAGACCACTAGTGGCTGCCAGGAATAGCATTACATATTCCTGTGCCAAATTTATGGATTATATTTTAAAGAAGTATGCTAAACAAGCGGGACAAATATGCAAGGACTCTTGGAGCTTTTTATCTAATATCAATAAACTGGAGTTTAACAAGGATTTGAATTTCCTAACAGTGGACGTGAAGGACTTCTATTCATCAATCTCCCACAAGGAGGAAATAGAATGGGTGAGTAATATATTACGAAGGAAGGGGGCACCAGTAGAAGAAATTGCACTCATAGAGGAAATTCTAGACATTATTTTATCATATAATTTCATTACATTTAATGACAAATTCTACCTACAGAAAATAGGGGTAACAATGAGCTCCCCTTGTGGGGGCCAGTCTAGCAAACCTCGTGATGGCTTACTGGGAGGAAGAGTATGTTAAGAAACCGGGGCAGCCACCCCATCAGATCCATTTCTATACCCACTTCCTGGATGACATTTTTATGTTAATTGAAGAGGATGAAATCCAAGCGGACGAACTAGTAACATATTTTAATAACACTACACACTTCCTATCTTTCACTTTCAATTATATTATAATTATAATTATATAATTCAATTACGGAAGAGATAATATAGCATACTTGGACATACATTTAAGTAAAGATTATACAAATAGATGCTATTGAGAAGCCATTTATAGAAAAGCAACATATTCAAATACACTTTTACATTTTAGTAGTTGCCACCCCCTTCACCAAAAGAGATCCGTGGTAAAGGACAACTAGTAGGAGCAGTGAGGATGGTAATGAATGAAGTCATGTTTGTGAATGAATGCAAAAAATTAAAAGGAATGTTTCCAGTAGAGGTCACCCCAACTATCTGTTGAACTAACTACTGGAAGAGGTCCAGGAAAAGTGATCACGGGGTGTTTATAAATTAATTTTGGATAGCAAAAACACACTGGAAAACACAGTGATAGAGTTAAACATTGATTCAGGTATGAATAGATTTGGCCAGGGCAGTCTGATTACACCCTTCAGTATAGATGCCTATAAGATTATGAAAAACATTAATAAGAATTGGGACATAATCAGGAATTATGCAACCATGAGGGCCAAGATCCAAGGCCCACCCAGACTGGTTTTTAAATGAGGCCAACATTTTAAAAATATTTTGGAATCTACAAATGTTACATCTAGGTATGGGAATAGGAATGGCATGTTTAAATGTAAAGTGTAATTATTGTCCACACATAATAACTGGGTCATCCTTTAACATTAGGATCACACATAAACTTAACTGACAGTCCAAAGCTGTAGTCTATGTAGCTCAATGCCAGCAATGTCCAGCATTCTACATAGGAAAGACTGACAGGAAGTTTAGAGAAAGTTTACAGACACCTGTATCACATAAAGAAGGGGAGCCTGGAAAATGCTTTGCACAGACATAGACAAGAACATATAGACCACCACTTTGAGTTTAAGGCAATAGACAGTATTATCCCAGATGGAAGAGGGGACCCAGAATCGCTCTATCTGGAAAAATTAGAATTGTTGTGACAACTCAGGACTAAAGCTTGAGCTTATCCTGAGTTGAATGAAATCTATTCAGTTACATGTATATTAAAATTAAAAAATCTTTTGAGATAACAGATGTGAGTAAGTAGAAGGACAAGCTATAATTGGCTGAATTTGTATATATTAGAGCTGTCAAAAATTAAGTTGATTCCCTTTGGATAGGTTAATTTTAACAATTTTACTATACAAGATTTTTTAAGAGGGAAGAACATCTGCAAAACCTTTACTGTGATCTGACATGTTTGAAATGAACATTTATACTGTAATATAATGTCATTTACTGATATATATATATATATATATATATATATATATATATATATATATATATATATATATATAGCCTAATGGTATGAAAAGTTTTTAGGTTTTTAGAGCTTTTTAACCTATTTAAGTGAACATAATATAACAGTATTTAATGTTAAAATAGGAATCTATTGACATTTATTTATATATACATACATATATTTTTTACTAATTTTTTTGCTAATTTTATTGCTTCACTATCTGTAAAAACAATTGATGTGGGTTTAATATAGAGTTAACCCAGAGAGAAGGTTTCCATTTATTAGTAATCAGTGAGGGTCAGCCCCCCCCCCCCCCTTTTCATTGGCTGGTAGAGCCTTGATCAGAAAGGGAATGTATTTAAATGCTTAAACATGGATGAATTATTTTGCCTGAAGTCTCACCACTGCTGGGACAAAAAGTGCTTTGTTTTTATTGTGCTTATTGTTTTATCTCACTTTATAATATTCAGTCATATTAAAGGACATATTTTTCAACTTTGGAGAGTATCTCACATCCTTCTGTAGACATATTGTTTGGAACTGTTGTTTCATTTTCCTGATTAGAGTTATCATAATTCTCCCTCACTGAATGAAGATACATTCAGCGAAGCTCCTGATGTACCAACACAGATCCTACCCACTAGATCTTAGTATATCTTTGTCCACTTCTGTCCTCTACTTTAACTGGTCCTTCCTGTCCTCTCCCTGTTTTCTGACCACATAAATTTATCTAGCATTATGGATGGAAAACTTCCCACAGTTTCTTCAGCCAGGCTGGTTGACATGGGCATCATGATGCAATGTAGCAATTGCCTCATGTACACTGACAACCCACTTCTTGTAGTCCACACAAATTCATTATGTGAGAGATGCATCTATATCAAGAACCTAGAATCCAGGATCTCTCTCTCCCACCAGTCAGTTTATCTGATACTAAGCAGGTTATCAGCATGCACATCTCATCTCCTGGACCCACCATACCAACAACACATAAACCTGCATATGCTGAGGTCCTTACAAAAAGCCTACCTAAAGATCAGAGACCTCCCAAATACAAGCACAAGTACACTTCAAATAATGCATCCTCTGCAGAACATAGTACACATAATATATCACACACCAGTGTCTCACCAGTCAAGCCCCTAAGGCATAACACAAAAACAAACATCTTAGTCACAGGTGACTCAATTGTGAGACACACAGATGTCCCTCTCACCGGGTTGGATAAGGAAAAGGTCACAGTCAGCTGTCTGTCAGGTGCCAGGATCCACCACATCACATAAGCACTCAAGTCTCCCAACAACAGGCACACTTATGGCTCCGTTATAGTCCATGCTGGTGTGAATAACATGAGACATACCTCACTGGACTATATGAAGAGAGACATGACTGAGCTTTCTGATTATGTGTCTCAGGCAGGTATGTCCCTAGCCTTAAGCAGCATTTTACCTTTGCCTAGGATGATATCTCAATACAAACAAAAAAATATTGACTTCAACAACTACCTTAGTTTCTGGTGTCATTTAAAGGGGATCCAGTATCTGTCAGTCTGGGATGACATAGTCGACAGACCTCTAAGTTTTGCCAGAGATGGTCTTCATCTGTCACCTCTGGGATTTTAGTTACCGGCTAAGGCTCTTGTCATCCCCATAGTGCCTTTTTTAGGCAATGTCACAAGAACAACAATCCCAATGTAAAAATACCCTCTAAAAACAACCTCAAGGTTATGCTGCTAAATGCTAGGAGTCTAAGCCAGAAACTGCATTCATTGGAAGCAGTCTTCACCCTGGAAGATGCTGACATTTTTTGCAGTTGTTGAGACCTAGTTTAAGGATATGGAGAGCACCCCAGTTACACCAGGTTACATTTCCTTCCACATGTTCAGACCACAAACTTAAGGTGTGAGAACTAAAGGGGTGGTGTATCAATATTCATTAAAGATAAATACACCTCTAGATTGGTTAAACAGCACAATTCCCTTGAATTACTTTAGTTGCAATTGACTGTAGGTAAGACCCCTCTTCAGGTCATTGCCAGCTATAGGACCCCCTCCATGAATCAGGACATCCACTCAGCCTACTTGGAACTACTTGAGTCATTCAAGATACAACCAAACACCCTGGTTTTGGGTGACTTTAATTATCTGTCCATAGACTGGGTAAATTATATGTGTTCTAACTCACTTGCCCAAAAGTTCCTGGACTTCAGTAACTCCAATGCCCTAGACCAGCTGGATGACACACCCACAAGGGGCTCAAACATCCTGGACCTGTTGCTCACAAACATGTGGGACCACCACACTACCCCACTGCGTGGCCATCCCTGTTGAGATCTGACCAAAAATCAGTCTCAATAGAAGTAACTATAACACAAGACCCCCCCACCTTAGCACAGCTAGACTAAAAAACTTCTCCAAGGCCAATTACAACCACTTACGTGACGGCATAAATAGCTTCATAGCCCCTCCCCCCACTGATGGAACAGATACTTATGTTGAGTTATACACCAATGCTTCATACAAGTACTTGTTCAATCGCATTGACTCTGCAGTACCTAATAGAACCAAAGTAAGATCTTCAAGGTAAAACAAACCTGGTTGGTGGACAACTGCCATTACTAGGCTATATAATAGGAGAAAGAAATTGCTGTCTAAGAGTAGGAAGTAACAGTCTCAAAACTGGAAGGACTCCCTCCTCAACTTAAATAAGCAAATAAGACTCCAAGTGAAGTCCTCCAAAGCTATAAATCCAAATTAGCTTCCCTAACTAAGGATAACCACAAGGCGTTCTTTAGTTACGTCCGTAACCTCAAAGATAAGGCCCAGATTTCCACTGAACTCATAGTTAATGGTACTACATGTATAGAAGCTGTGGATATAGAAAACCTGCTGGCTGACAGGTTCAGTGAAAACTTCACTTCCCTGTCCCGGCAAAATATACCCCAAAGCAGCCCTAACACCTGACTCCCACCTAGCATCTCTGAGGGGCAGGTCTTAAATGCCCTCTCCAAGACCAGAAACACAGCTTCTATGGGACCAGACAACATCCTGGGCTGTATTCTACATGGGTTAAAACAGGAATTATCATCACCATTGAGCACCCCTTTCAATCACAGCATAAGCACTGGCTTTGTCTCAGCAGAACGGAAAACAGCTACCATCATCCCTTTGCACAAAGAGGGTGCATCCACAGACCCCAGGAACTATAGACCCATTAGCCTGACTAGCCTTGTCTGCAAAGCCATAGAACAAATCACCATGGACCTTATTAACAAAGATATAGGAAATCTCCAAACAGTCGACCCCACCAAATTTGGCTTTGTCAAGGGGAGATCATGCCTGTTTAACTTGGTGGACTTCTTCAAGACAGTCACTAAAGCCCTAGACAAGGGCAAATATGTGCATACGGCCTACCTAGACTTAGCCAAGGCCTTTGACACAATCAGGAGTGGCCTTAGGTCAACTGGTGCCCTAGGCAAAAGGGCACCACGGCACCCCCCACCACACCACCCAGTGCCTCCATCCTGATCTACCTACACCAAATAAATACTGGAAAAGTGCCCCTACTAAAGCGGTGCCCTAGGCAGCCGCCTAGTTGGCCTATGCCTAAGGCTGGCTATGGACACAATCCCCGACTCAGGCACCATTGATAAACTCACCCAGCTGGGTATCAACCCATCTATTGTCAGATAAGTTGCAAAGTGACTCACTGATAGAACTCATACAATCAAAATAGGGGACTCCATCTCCTCCTCCAGCAGACCTGTAACCAGTGGTGTTCCACAGGGATCGGTTCTGGGACCACTACTGTTCAGAATCTACTTTTCTGAAGTACACTCTAAAACTAAAGGACTGTAGCTGACAAAATTTGCTGATGACTGCAAACTGGGAATGATCATTGAAATCCCTAGCAATGCCAACATCCTGCAAGAAAGTCTTACGCAGACCAACTGGTGCAAAAGTCATGGTCTTAAACTTATTGCAGAAAAAATGCATTGTCATCCCCTTCAGCAAGGGTGATGCTCCTGCAAATTACCACATCAATAGCAATACCCTAAGCACACAGTCAGTGGTGAGAGATCTGGGTTCACATGTTGACAGCAACCTTAGCTTCGATCACCATGTCTCCACAGTGGTAAGAAGGGCATTTTATATTGCTCATCTCATAAATAAGGGCATTGCCTCCAGAAAAAAGAGGTTATAACCCCATTGTACTCTTCCCTCTTCAGGCCAATACTAGAGTACACCCCCCTCCTTTGGTATGTTCCTTTCCAAACACCTACAGCAATTGAAAAGACCACAAAGGTTCCTTACAAAGAAAATTTAGGGTTTTCAAGATCTGTCTTCTGTATACAGACTGAAATTACTGTCACTTTACTCTGTGTCATACAGATTGCTCACAGGCAACCTGTGTCTTGCTTACAGAGCAATCTCTGACCCAGCTTTAATGGAAATGCTGCACATTCACAAGTCAAACAGCACATGGGTCACTTGCTGAAAGGACCTTACCCTGGTATGTGACTTCAACAAAACTTGCTGAAGAGACAGATTTGTCTCAAAGAGGTTGCTCCACCTTTGGAACAAGCTTCCTATTCATGTTAAACAAAGCCTCTCACTGGCCCTGTTTAACGGTAAATTTGACAAGCGGATGGGTAACCAAAAAATGTACCCCAGGGGTTCCACCTGTGTCTCTCTTGGACAGGAAAACAGGTGCTGATTTGAGTGTCTGCTTGAACCAGACACCCTTGGGAACATGGGTTGATCATGATTAGACTTGAAGGGGCCCTGGGGCCATTAGCCTAGTACCCTCCCATGATCCTGAGTGTGTCATGCAGTGACAGTATCATGAGAGGTTTTTTTAAGGTAAGGTGTAGTGTTAAGGTTGGGGGAAGGGGCAGCATTAGAGTTAAGGTTAATACCTATTACTAACATGGTGCAGGGGGGCAGAGCCCCTCTTCCCACATTAGTAATGTATTTAGATAAATGTGAGGCAAGTGTTACAGGAGTTTTAGTGTGATGATTGGGAGAAGAAATAGTTTTCTTTTTATTGATCTTTTATAGGTCAATCTTCAGGATATATGAACATTTTAATGCCAGTATTGTAATTCAACATTAAGAGCATCTGATCACACAGAGCTGAACCATATATATATATATATATATATATATATATATATATATATATATATATATATATATATATATATATATGTATATATATATATATATATATGTGTGTGTGTGTGTGTGTGTGTGTGTGTGTGTGTGTGTGTGTGAGAATAGGAGTGAATAGGCATGATGTCTGCATGTATGACTGCAACAACTTCAAATATATTATTATGGCCATTTCTTCTTTCATTTTCATTTGAATCTAACATCAGAGTAGTAAAGGCTATCATTCACAAGCCACTAGTATTTTATCAGCTTCAAATATGAAACCTTAGATATAAATTACTGTTTCCTTGAAAGAAAAAAAAAAGCAGTGAATTTCTTTTCTAATTCATGAGTTTTGTTCTGGCCCACAGTGGATCAATAAGTTGGGAACAAATATCTAAAATGCACCTCAGGGCATCAAGAATCCCATGTTTTCTGGGGAACTAATGCCCACAACTCTAGCTTAATTCAGTTATTTCCTCCACAGTTATTACAGTGCAGTCTTGGCTAGTTAGAATATTGGTGCATAGGTTTAACAGAATGTACTGCTACAGGGAGAACATTTGAGAAGGCCAATCAGCTTAGTTTATGCTACTCCTTTCTCTCTTTCCTTTCTCTCTTTCTACTTAAAAAAAAAAAAATGTATCTGCTTTTACTGTATTTGTGTTTCTTCCTACTTTATTTTGCTTTTGCGTCATCTTAAAAGTACTCAATTGTATTTATTACTGCTTGGTGTAACTCATTCTAAGCCTTTTAGTTTAAGCACTTGGGCTTCAGACCAGTTGTTTTACATTAAGAAGGTTTGTGGCCTGCACTGTGGTGGCAGGACAGGTAGCTTACATCCTTCTAAGTTGGGAACTGCTGATTGAGGGCTCATTGTCTGTTATTCTAAAAGTGTATTAATTCTGGTTTAAGCACTTGGGCTTCAGGCCAGTTATTTTACATTAAGAGGGTTCGTGGTCTGCACTCTTGTGGGAGGAGAGGCTGGACTCTGCCCTTCTGAGCTGGGAATTTCTGGTTAAAGGCTTATAGTGCCTGCATATCTGAACTGCTTCTTACTGAAATTGGTACACCTTGTTTGCTGTAGCATAGACTAGATCCAGGCCTGCTGAATCTAGCTTTGTTTGTATGCTTGTTGTTTGTTTGCTTATTTCCCTGAAACGCTAATTTCACTTAAAACGCAGCTTCTCAGTGCTTCTGTGGATCCCTAGTGATATCTGCATTGCTTACTGTACTTATTTCCTTGTTTTACTTGAAAGAAAGTTACTGTTTGTCATTTATGCATTTAAGTTACCTGTAACACATTGCATTAAGTTACCTGGCACTTGCTCACTAAGTCAGCACTAAAAAATAAAAGCACTACACCCTCACAAACTCTCCTTGAGTACCTTGTTCCCCATTGGCCCTTTTCTTTCAATTATAAAGGAATTCCCAGTACTATTCTAGCATGTCCAAAGGTCAGTTGTCAATCTCCTCTCTGGTCCAGCTGGTGAATCTGGGAATCTTGAGGCAATGTTACAACTGCCTCATGTACACAGACAACCCTCTCCTCCTCCCAACAAATTCCAACACATGTGAGAGATGCAACCATATAGCCAAACTGGAGGCTAAGCTCTCTCAACTCAGTACTGGCGTAACCAGTCAGGAGGAGAAAGAAACCACAATCACTACAATTCCAGTCTCACAAAGACCTACCACAACAGCAAACCAAACACATAAACACACAAAAACATACTCAGAGGCTCTAAATAAAAATCTGCCTAAGCAGCAGAGACCTCCAAAGCAGACATCCAAACAACCGCTACCCCAAAACAAAACACGTGCAACACATAGCTCACAAAGCCAGTGTGCTGAACAGTCACAGCCCTTAAGGCTAAACAAAACACCTGATACACTTGTAATAGGTGACGCTATCGTCAGGCACACTGATGTCCCGCTCACCAGGCTGAACAAGGAGAAGGTCACGGTGAGCTGCCTGTTGGGCGCTAGGATCCGCCACATAACACAAGCACTCAGGTCACTCCAAGGCAAGTACAAATATGACTCAGTCATTGTCCATGCTGGTGTGAATGACCTGAGATGTACCTCCCTGGACTACATGAAAAGAGACATAGAGGAGCTCTAAGAGCATGTAGCCCAGGCCGGTATGACCCTGACCATGAGTAGCATCTTACCCTCACCAAGAATGATGCCACAATATGAAGACAAGATGATCAATTTCAACAATTGGCTTAAGTATTGGTGTCATTCAAAGGGGATCCAATGCCTGTCAGCCTGGGATGACATGCTCGACAAGCCACGATGCTTCGCTAGGGATGGCTTGCACCTTTCACCCCTGGGCTTTCGGATATTGGCAAAGGCTCTTGCTACCCCCATAGTGCCTTTTTTAGGCAAGGCTCAAAAGACAAACCCACCTCCATAGGTATCACAAGGGATAAGAAACTAAGAGTAATGTTACTCAATGCCAGAAGTCTAAACCTCAAGAAGCACGCACTCGAAACTCTCCTTAGCATGGAGAACATCGATATCTGTGCAGTAAGAGAAACCTGGTTCAAGGCTCCGAGCACCCCAGCACTACCAGGTTATACCTCATACCATGCTTTTGGCCCCAAAACTTGGACCGAACTACAAAGGAGGGGAGTATCAATATTATCAAAGATACCCACACCTCCAGGTTGGTGGCACAGCATGAAGCATCAGAGACTATCCATGTGCAACTAACAGTGGGTAAAATTGCCTTCCAGTTTATAGCCTGCTACAGACCACCCTCCCAAACCCAGGAACCCCACTCGGCCTTCCTGAGAACACTGGAAAATATGAAGGTCTCTCCAAACACTATTATATTGGGCAACTTCAACTACCCAAACATAGACTGGGAGCATTACTCTAGCTCCAACACCCTGGCCCAAAGGTTCCTAGAATTTATAAACTCAAATGCTATGGAACAATTTGTTATCACTCCCACAAGAGGGGAAAACATACTGGACCTGATCATCACCAACATGGGGACTCTATGCTCCAGACCAGAAGTGTATCCCTCACTGGTAAGATCAGACCATAAACTAATCTCACTGGATATTCACATCCCGACCCCACCCCCTGACCAGAAAACCACAGTGAAAAACTTCTCTAAAGCAAATTTCACACTCCTCAAAACCGAGGTGGAATCCTTCAAAGCCCCCGGGCCTGTGGAAAATACGGCCCAGACTGCATAATTCTTTATAAACACATTCTATGAACACCTTCAGGAATGCATGGATCTTGCAATCCCAAATAAAACCAAGACCCAATCCTCCAAAGGCAGACATCCTGTCTGGTGGACCCCAGCCATAAATAAACTATACAATAGAAGGAGGAAGCTACTACGTGATAGAGCAAAATCCCAAAAAGGGAAGGCATCTCTGATCAGTATTAGCAAAAAACTACGGGCACTCATAAAATCGTCTAAGGCCAGCTTCGAGAGAAAAATTGCACAGAACACTAAGGATAATCACAAAGCTTTCTTTAGTTATGTTAGAAACCTGGGTGGGAATTCCCAGATATGCTCAGAATTAGTCCAAAATGACAAAAAATACACCGAACCCACAGACATTGCCAACATCCTAGCTGACAGGTTCAGCGCAAACTTCCTCCCCACCAAAAGGGCAAATATCTATCCCAGCAGAGTGCTGCCCCCCTGACATCTCAGATGCTCAGGTAAGAGCCAAAGCAAAAAACACAGCATCAATGGGACCAGATGGTGTTCCAGGCTGCATCCTACATGAACTCCAAGAAGAGCTAAACCCAAACATAAAACTACTGTTCAAGCTCAGCCTTACTACAGGATATGTACCCAAAGAGTGGCGTACAGCAACAGTGGTCCCTCTCCACAAAGGTGATCCTGGAAACTATCGCCCCATAAGCCTGACTAGCTTGGTCTGCAAAGCTATGGAAAGGATCATTATGGATCTCATAAATAAAGATATTGGGGACCTACAGACACTGGATCCTACCCAGTTTGGCTTTGTTAAGGGCAGATCCTGCCTCTTAAACCTGGTTGATTTCTTTGAAACAGTCACCAAGGCCATTGATGAGGGGAAGGTGGTCCACACAGCCTACCTGGACCTTGCAAAAGCCTTCGATACAATACCCCACTCGGGCATTATAGATAAGCTCACCAGCTTAAATATAAAACCCTATGTCAATAGATGGGTTGCAAACTGGCTCAAGGACAGAACCCACATGGTTAGAATTGCTGGAGCCATGTCAGACTCCAAACCAGTTACAAGTGGCATCCCACAAGGCTCAGTCCTGGGACCTCTCTTGTTCAGTATATATTTCTCGGAGGTACAGGCCAACATGGAAGGACTGTGGCTGACCAAGTTCGCAGATGACTGCAAACTGGGTGCCATAATTGACTCTCCAGCCGACACAAGCATCCTCCAAAAGGGCTTCATAGAAACAGACAACTGGTGCCAGAGCCATGGCCTCAAGCTAAACGCCAAAAAGTGTATAGTCAGCCCTTTGGCAAAAACAAAGTGCCCACAAATTACCACATAGGTGGTAATCCATTAAGTACAGAAAAAGTAATTAGGGACCTGGGGACCCAAGTTGATAGCAATCTCTCATTTGACAACCACGTGGCCAAAGTGGTTAGAAGAACATTTTATATAGCCCACCTAATCATGAAGGGATTCACATCTAGATCAGGGGAGGTCATCGTGCCTCTTTACTCATCCCTCATCAGGCCCATAATTGAGTACAATGCCCTTTGGGATGTACCTTACCAGACACCTGCAGCAACTGGAAAGACCCCAAAAGTACCTCACCAAGAGGATCAAAGGGCTCAAACAGATGCCATATGCTGCCCAGTTAAAGAAACTCCAGCTCTACTCAGTGGCATACCGCCTGCTCAGAGGCGATCTGTGCCTGGCGTATAAAGCCATGTCCAACCCAGAATTAATGGACATGCTGCACCTCAGAAAATCCAAATCCCATCGAGCTACGCGCTCAAGAGACTTGAACCTCAGCACTGAAATAAATAGGACATGCTGGAGGGACAGATTCATAACCCAGAGGCTCCCTTCACTCTGGAATAAAATCCCAGTCCAGGTTAGGCAGAGTCCCTCATTGACTCTCTTCAAGAGGAATCTCGATGAGTGGATGGGAGATCATAGGTTTACCCCGGGTATCACTTCTGTGTCACTGTTAGACAGAGGTACAGTATACTAACCTTGAAAAAGGGCATAGCAAAATTAATTTAAAATGGGTGGCGAAAGCCAAACACACTCTGGCTAGGCTTATAAATGCCCTAGGGCAGATAGCCTAGTATGAACCTATGAACCTATGAACCTATGAACAGGTTTGACTCCTGAAGCTTCCACTTGCCTTCTGATGATGGTGAGCAAGTCAATTAACCTAATGTTGCTCCTGGACACTCTTATAAAGGGACTACCTGGCTAATAAATGGATATTATTATTATAATATAGAATTTCTTTCCCCAGTCATGATTTTTGTAACCCTGTGGACTCTAGGGGGCTTAGCAGCACCAGGCTCCTGGCTGAGTCCAGTTATTTTTCTTGGCTAATTAGAGTGCAATGAAAGGATGCAGGAAAAGGCTGAATAATAAAAAAAGTGAAAAAAGAATAAAAAGCAATTTTGATGGTGTTGGAAGACCAGGCTGAAGGGAAACCAGGGAAACCAGGGGGCATTGGCAGTGTAAAGACAGATAGTGGGGGAAGCATCAGGGAAGTCTTCATCTAGGGTGCAATTGCATCTAAGGTAGCCATGATAGACGGTGAAGCACTAAGCTGTTGCTGTGTCTGTGTCTCTTCCTCCTCCTCTTTCACCATGTTGTTGTTGTTATTGTTATTATGATTATTATTATTATTATTATTATTATTATTATTATTATTATCATCTCTCATAAAGATACTGACATATGGCCTCATACATAGCTAACAAAGGCAGTGTTTAGGTATGCTTCTGGAATCACAGTCTATCACTATACCTATTTTCCAATGATGCCCTTTTTGACCATTTAGAGGCACAATAACACTGATGTCTGTAATGCATGGGTACTAAGTTGTCATTATGCCAGAAGTTAAAAAAAAAGAAATGTTTCCCCATACTTGATAACATTTTGCTACTGTATATAGAGACAGATAGTATGTTGCTGTGTGAAGTGCAAGGCAATAACATCTTTGTTGGGTAGAATGGTGTTATATATTTCTTTTTGGTTCTCCTTCTGCTTCATTCTTTCTGTCTTATCCCAGTGCCCTTATTCTTCAATTGGTCTATCAACCTTTCCTACAACCCCTGGAATATCTGTATTCTAAGGCTGAGTCCAGCATAAAACCTAAGGACATCCTGAGTCTGTTGTGTTGTTCACTGCTTCTGCTGGGAGATACCCCTTGATTCCCCCTTCCTCTATATATGTCTGTTATGTCTGAGGACTACTCTCCCTCTATGAATCACACATCCCTAGAGGGAATACCTAAACAAGCAATCTTCTGCCAAAATGGCCACACTCATCCCAACATGACAGTTCTTCAGATGCCAAAGCTACTAATCAAACCTGGGTCACCTGGGCTATAGCTAGGGCTTTATCCCTCAATACCACAGCATTGGTTGGGTAGAATGGTATTCCTGAGTGTGTTTTGTACCTAAGTAGGTCATTAGAATTAACTGAACTACAAAAATCTGTTCAATGATAACTGATACATCTCCTCACTCACATCTAACAAAGGCAGTGTTTTACAGGGCTTTTTGTGGAGGACAGTATATGTCTCTGATAGCAACAATCGAAAGTATATTATACAGTTATCATGTTTATATCACATGTGCAGAGTCAGTGGTGCTGTACACAATCAGAAGGAGCTCACTCCACCGATACTTTATACACATGAAAGGAGCAGAAGCTACAGTTGATTTTGAGAAACCCAGTCAACACACAACATATGTTTGGCTTTCACATTGGTACCTTATTACTATAATTGCACATGCTCCATAATGTAGGTATTTGCAAATATGCTTTATTGCACAGTACCCATAACAAAACACATAGGCTAAGAAATACTTGTGACAGGCAAAAAACATGTCACATAGTCTGATAATTATAAATGGGACAATGTGGAGGGTTGTAATGTGATGCCTGAGTAAAGTAGATTGACTGGAGTAACAACACATTCATAAATTCATTCATGTGTACATAAAGAATTTTGATCTTTTATTGCAAGAATAAAGTTCAAATGATATTAAAAGTCTCTTGAGATCTTTATAGGCTAATGGTTGTAATTTACCTGTACTAAAAAATCAATGTAGTCAGTCAAATAACCCTGTTTCAGGTCTGTCTTTAGAAGTCAGAATGTGCATAGTCCACCGAAACAACAACCAAAGATTAGTACTGAACTACAGACCCTAAAACTGAAAAGCTACAGCATCACCTGGTCTGCACTCTACTATTCAGCTTTCTAAAAGGGACTACCAAGTAAGTAAGCTCATCTCATAAGTCTTGAAATTGCACATAATGAAGACCCATTGAATAGCATCACATTTTTTATTTTTGGTCCCCTCAGACCTTATGTTTACTGGCCCAGTCCTCAATACCCATGTCCATGTTGGGTCTACCAGCTCTCAACCTCCCGACTTACCCCATTATTGCTGGGGCCGGTCATGGATCTTGAGGGTGTCCTGGGGACTTGAGCTTGTTTGTACTTCCATCCAGGGGGTTATGACCAACTCACTGCCTTCCCTGCCCTCATGCTGGTTGACTATATCCAAGGGCAGCTCCATTGTTTGGACCAAGTCTCCCCTGAGGGAGCATATCAAAAAGTACCTTCCCACCCTGGGTGAGCATGCCCATCTCATCCCTGTCACACTGTCAAGTAACCTGAGATGCTAATTAACCCAAGTTGACTGGGCTGCATACCTCTCAACTGTACAGATTTTCACAGACTATTTTTTTGGTCTGTTTCTCATAAAATTTGTGGCTTTCTGGATTTTTATGGGAAATCAGTGAGGATTGAATTCACTAAACAATGACATTCAATTGAGTTTCAGAATTTATATCCTTCAGAAAATCACAAACTCAGAACCACACAGGAGAAAAAAAAATGAGTTGGAAACAAACACCTGCTAGATGACCCGGCTCCAGAAATCACACACAATCAAACACCAAGCTTTAATAATCATAAACTTCTGAAATAAAAACATGAAAATTAAGAACAAGTTAAGTGCTTTCACTCCATTAAAATTGTTACAGGAACTTCTGCAGAACTAAAACCTTGAATGAACACTCCACTTAAACAAACAAAATCCTTAATTACATCACATGATCAAAAATCTACCAATGCTTTCCACTAACATGGAAAACAAAATGTTGAAAGTGTGAATGTAAATTTTTTGCTATATGCACTTCAACATTCTGTCCTGAATCAAAGATGTGACCGCATTTTGTTCTGCATTTCAATATCCTCATAGTAAAACTAAGAAAATTTGAAAAATTGTGTTCATTAATACAACAAATTTGTGAAAAACAGTATATAGATCAAGAAACGTTGATCTGTTTGTAAAAAGAAGCATCTGAAGAAGTGTGAAAATATAAACAACAAAATCTAGACATATTTCAAAAGTATAAAAAAGAAATATGGACATGGGAAAGAAAGAGATTTGATATGGTGCAATATTTATGCAAAGGAGAAAGCTAAATTATTCAATATAAAGAAGGCAACCCCAAAGATATTCGAAGGAAAATACAGGCAAAGGCATCTGGAGATGGAAAATTTCACAATAAAAAAAAAATATCACAAAGAGGGAATGTAGAAAAGAAGATTAGTAAAGTACAAGTTAAAAAAATAAAAGTTGAAGCTATGGAATGCCTACGAAGTGAAGGATTTGGTGTAGATGGTATAACACAGGTTACATCACAGCATGATGGAGTGAGTCCCCAAACTAAGGAGAAGCAGGAAGATCAGGAGACATCTGAAGAAGAAATATGGACATGGGAAAGAAAAAGAGATTTAATATGGTGTAAAATTTATTTAACTGGGAAAGTCCAGCTTGGAACTAAGCCAATTTTCAGTGGATGCCTGGGGAGAAAACGTTTAGATGCATGTCTTTATAATGTGGGAGGAAACCAGAGCACCAGGAGGAAACCCTCACAAATGCAGGGAGGACATGCAGGCTCCACACAGAAGGCACTACAGCCAAGCATCGAACCGGAGAACCTCTTGCGGTGAGGTGACAATGTTACCACTGCACCCTTAATGCAAAGGAGAAAGCAAAACTAGCCAATACAAAAACAGCAGCACCAAATATATTTGAAGAGAAATACAGGCAAAGGAATCCGGACATGGAAAACTTTGCAATACAAAAAACAAGAAGACAAAGAGGAAAAGTAGAAAAGGATATTAGTAATCGAGAAGTTAAAGAAATAGAAACTGAGGTTATGGAGGACCTGTAAAGTGAAGGATTCAGTGTAGAAAATCTAATTCAGAAATCACCACAACAGGATAGAGCAATGGATATGCAAATTAAGGGGAAACCAGTGGAACAGGAAGCAATTGGTCAGGTGCCATATGAAGATATTTTGGAGACTTCAACAGGAAACCAGTATAAACATTCACTTGAAGTTAGACAGCAAAGGAAGGAACAGGAAACTGTGGAAACTCTGATGCAGTCAATGTTGAGGAGTGATAGGCCAGTGAGTTCCCATATGACAGAGAAATGGATGGTACAGGATGAAATTGAAGAGAATGTGCCACAGGGAGATGCTATAGAACATTCTATAGAATGCCCACAGGAAATGAAAAACTAGGGATGTGCCCTCAGTTTGGAAGAAAATGAGCTAAGAGAAGAGTTGATTGATTTAATATACATAGCTAGATATATTAAGATCAATGAAAGAAATAGACTGCAGAAGGTCAATAAAACCCAAAAAGTCAGAAATCTGATAAAACAAGTGAATACAGTAATTAGGACTGTTCATAGAGATCCATACAATATAACAGAAGTAAACAGGATATATTACTGTGCAGCTAAATTAATAACTGATAAAGTACTATAACAAAAACACAGGGTAGTGAGGGAAAGGAAGGGGAGAAATCGAATACCATCATGGAAGTATTGAATAAAGAAAACTATAAAGCACTTAAGAAGTGTCACTGTTAGGAGACTATAGAAGAGGGAATAGATCAACAAAAATATTAAGAAAGACAGATGTGATAAAAGCAGTGCGCAGTATTAGAACACACAAGGCTCTATCATGCACTATCGCAAATAACAAACTAAAATATTTCAGCACAGGCGGAAAAACAGAAGATACAAAGATAAATATAAAGAACAAGTGCAAAATAAGCAATTTATTGATGACCCAACAAGGTTTTATAGAGAACTGGGAAACAAGGTAAAAGGAATTGAAATATTGTCAAAAAAAGAAGAAATAGATACATTTTGGAGAAGTGTCTATGAAGATCCTGTGGAACATAACAAAGATGCTAAATGGATAGAAGAAGTAAAAGAAAGAATAAGAAGTTTAAAAGTACAGGGTATGAAATGGGAGGAAGTAACAGTCAGAGAGATTGAAACAAAGTTAAGAAAAGCATCTAAGTGGAAAACTGCAGGCCCAGATGCAGTACCTAATATTTGGTTAAAAGCATTAACATCTTTGCATGAAGATTTAGCTGTGAGTAAGGACTATTTATATGCGCATTCTGAACAGACACCAGCCTGGCTAACAACAGGAAAAACAATGCTCCTGCCTAACAGTGAACCTCCAAGCTACCCTAAAAAATATAGATCAATAACTTGCCTTCTGACAACATATAAATTATATAAAGGAACTGATGCTGAGAGAGAGTCATTTAGAAGAAAACTCAATTATGGCAGTAGAACAAAAGGGCAATAAAAGAAAGTCATATGGAACAAATGAGTATTTGTTGTTAAATAAAGTCATACTGGAGAACTGTAAAAAGGGGAGGAATCTAAGTATGGTATGGATTGACTACAAAAAAAAGCATTTGATAGTATCTCGCATTCATGGATAAAAGAGTGATTGAAAATGTATAAGATGCATCCTACACTGATCGACTATATTACAGTGACCATGAAACAGTGGCAGATCACTTTGCAATTAAGCCATGATAAAGGACAAATTATTATCTCAGGGATAAAAACTCAAAGGGGGATATTCCAGGGTGACTCTTTGTCACAGATGCTATTCTGTCTTGCCCTTAACTCATTAAGCTGTCTACTTAACAGTATAAATCATGGTTATAATTTGGCATCTAGAAAACAACAAAGTGTAAAGACTTCTCATCTTCTCTTTGTTGATAATTTAAAACTGTATACCTCATCTGATGAGGAACTGAAAGCAAAACTGCAAGTTGTCAAAACTTTTTCAGATGATATGAGAATGTCAGTTGGTCTTGATAAATGCAAAAGCAACCTCTAAAGCAGGAAAACTGCAACACCAGGAAAACAACAGTTTGGGACAAGAATGTGATATAAAAGAACTTGAGTAAGAAGGAGTGTATAAATATTTGGAAACTGATAAAGGATCAACAATAAAACACAAACAAATGCGAATAAAACTTAGTAAGGAATATTTCAAAACACTTAAATTAATCCTTAAAACAGCACTGACATCTAGGAACAAAATCCAAGCTATAAACCAAATTGATATTCCTTTCCTAACTTACAGTTTTGGAGTGATTGACTGGCCCCAAAATCTGTTGGATCGATTAGATAGGAAAACAAGAAGGATGCTTCATGCTCACCAAATGATGTAGTAAGATTATAAATTCCCCATTCTGAAGAAGGGATGGGCCTCCTTGAAACTGATTACATGTATAGATCTGCAATTGTGGGACTCCACACATATCTGCTGACCTCAGAAGACCCAAACATAGTGAAAATTTTGTAACATGAGGAGAATAAATTTAACATGACTTCTCTGCTTAATCTAGCAGAAGCATATCAAAGTCAAGCAGGAATGGAAATCAAACCAGAAGTAGATAAAAACCAGGCAGCAACTGAATGTGCCAAAAAACTAAAGAAAGAATATAAGATGAAGAACCAGATGAGAAGGCAAGAAATGTGGAAAATGCATAAATATAATTGCAAGTATAGAAAACTTCTGGAAAAACCTCATGTTGACCAGGAACAAATGCATGAATGGTTAAGGAGAGGTGAATTCAAATCAAGAGATGAAAGGTTAATATTGGCGGCCCAAGATAGTAGGCTACAAACACGTTGGTTTACAAAGTCCATTGAACATGTGGGAAAAACAGACAAATGTAGGTTTTTGTAAAACAGAATTGGAAACAGGTGCACACCTCATTGCTGGTTGCGACATACTAATGGCAGAAGGACTGTATACTGAAAGGCATAATAATGTGGAGAAACTGTTGCACTGGGAATTGTGCAAACATTATGGTATTGAAGTGGCTGAAAAACACTGGAAATGTGAGCCACAAAGTATCACAGAAATTCATGAAGTCTACATCCCATGGGATCATCCATTACCAACAGTTCAAAAGATAGATGCTAGAAAACTGGATATAGTGGTTCAAGAAAAGAAGACAAAAGAAGCATTGATCATTGCAATCACCACACCCACTAACTACAGTGTCCTGCATACAGAGAGACACAAAGTCATAAAATATCAGGATTTTCATGCAGAAACAAGAGCAATGTGGAAGAAAGATACCCAGATAGTCCCAATAGTAGTAGGAACAATGGGCCTTATAAAAAAGAGTCTACAGTCATATTTAGATATGTTACCAATATATGTAACTCCATACGAATTGCAGAAGGAGTCATTACTGGGCACATTGCAGGTGCTGCGAAGAGCACTCCTGGCTGACATCAAAAAGTGAAACAATACTAATTTCATGAACTTTAATGATACTTTGACTTAGGAATGGGGTCTATTCCCATCACGGAATTAGAAACCCAAAAGATTTGGAGAAATTAAAAAAGGGATAAACCTATACAGAGAGGGAGATAGATAGTTATATATTGTATACCTGGAGCATCAGCAGCAGACACCCTTTGGTTGTCTTCCACCTCTGTCTCCAGATCCATCACAGCACTGGGTTACTCCTCCAAGCTGCCTGGATCCCTTGCAGTTGACAGGAATTCCTCCATCTCAGTGAGAGGTGGCTTAGTAGCAGGACATCTCATTAGCTCTCCATTCCTATGCAACAGCACTGTCTCTCTTTTTTTGCCTTGGTTATCATGTCACTGGCCCAATATCTGATAGCCTAGTAATCGCAGTCATGGCCACCCACAACATTCACATCATTAACCATATACTACCAGGCACAGTCAGGTAGTATATGGTTAATGATGTGACAGGGTTTGATAGCTAATGTTTTCATTAAGATACCTGAACCATGTTGGTGAAGGGCCTGAACTATAAAGTTATTCTCAGCTTCTGAAAATGCAGGAGCACATGGTCAGGATGTTTTAGCTGCCATATCCTGTGCATGCCAGTGTGTAGTACAGAAGAACAGCTAAGGCAGGGCTAGTCACCCAGTGGTTTGAACCTTGGCTCTACATGATTGTCACACTTAAAGTGACACCACGATCCTATGTGTAAAAATGGGAAAAAGAAGTTGTGGATGCATGAATATCCTGTATTGAAGTAAAGAAAAGCTATCAAACAAATCAATGGGGTAGTGTGCTTACAAGATAACCTAACTGGTCAGAAAAAAAAACTATTATATTCTGCAGGCATCATCATTAAAAACCTGTAAATAATTAATCAAAATGAATACACATATAACTGCAAAACCCCCTACCCCAGAAATGAATTAAAGACATTTTTAATGCCAGAATATATAATGGATTTAGCAATGAAATAAGTGTATGAAATGACACTTTTAAAATAAAATAGCATTCTTAGATTCAAACATGTGTTAACAATCCTAAGAACATCTAGGAAGAACACAACTTTTGAATATAATACAAGTCAATGATCACTGTAACAGCAACTGTTGAACCTTCCTTACAAAAATAACATCACAAAGTGTAGACAGCACTCAGTTATATAATAAAAAGCAAAGACTTCCTACAAATAAACCATTCCCCCAACCTAGCAATCACAAATGGCAAGAATACAACCTTCTAACAGGATAACAGTTAATTATGTCAGACATATACAACAACCTTACCACAGCACGTTTTATGAAATGTCACTTTACACTGCAACTTCTCCTAAGCTATAAATGTGTTGTTATCCTCAGTAAAATGTTTCCATTAACCCATGTAGAATAATTTGAGGATCATTGTAATACTGAGTGTTATACCTTCATTAGAAATACAACTGGGCAAACTGCAGCCATCACTCAATATTTTTGGAAAACAGACTAAAATCATAACTGTACATATTACCTGTAAAGAACATAAGATACCTTGACAGGAATTTTAATAAAGTTCTCCCAAAAGAAAGCATTTGCATCAATTTAACTCAATCAAACAGCAATATCTAAGTTTGAAGCAGTTGGTGAATCCAAGCATACTTCCCTACTAAGACAGAAATTCCTTAACTGCAGGTTATATCATGTAGATTAATCCCACAGGACAGATGGACTATGTAAATCAGGTATCAGCTCATTATCATTCCTAAGTCAATCAATCTACTTAAAGTGACAGGCAAGTAAACATGGTCTGAGGACCTTCATGATTCCATCCATATGTCCTATCAATACACAAGCAACTATTCAGAACTATGGTTAACTAATGACTTGCAAGTGTGAGTAATTAGCAGTACTGCACATCTAATTAACTGTTTAATACTCCTAGTACTCGGATATGTACTTACAGAGGGTGTGTCAGGGAGAATAGGCTTACAGCAAAGTTTATTATATTGGCTGACTTAGGAGATAATCTTTATCAAAATATGGCTAACAGGTAACTGTACCACTGAGTAAAATATGTCTGTAAGTCATATCAAGTATTTACAACTTCAACATAAATAGAAATGTTCAAAAGCAATGCAAAATATAATGCAGTAAGTCTCATGATATGAAGGCATGATGATGTGTAATAGAAATGCAAGTTAGCATCTGCCAAGCACTGTTAAAACTTTGAATGTTTCAAGGTAATGCCATATGTGCAGAGTTCAAATCTAGATATTTTAGAGGGCTGCCACCTGAATAAACCACCAGAATGCTTAATGCGTTTCTTTTTTTTTTTTTCCTTTTTTTTAACTTCTATCTTTGCTCAGTACTTGCCAGTGTGTACTGTTGAATGCTGGTGGTAACTAGCAGTGAACAACAGTTCATTTCTCAAGGCAAAAAAAATCTCACAATTGTATTTGTCATGTGCAAAAACGTATCTATCAGTGCAAATGAGATTAGTGCTGGTGGGCTTCAGGCAGCACTCTGGACAGTACTGATGTCAAGTAAACAATGTATGGCACCATCCTCAGTATGTGTTACTGAAATCAATCAAATCACTGTAAAGGAAAACGTTTTATGGGAATAAATAATTGTCTCAAAATATAAGTCCAATAACACAAAGAAGTCAAAGTCCAACACAGAAAGGCTTATCAGAATGACATCTCCAGTTACATCCAGATTATTGCACCTCAACTTACAACCTGTGGTATTAGCTGTTAATAAGCAAAATATAGGTGTTTAGCATTCTTTTTTGCCATGTTTTCAATTCCCAGGTGCTATCAGTCACAGTCTGTAATATGTATGCTCTGCCAACCCATTAAGTCCCAATGTATATAAATGTATCTGTAAACAACAGTGATCATTACCAACATAATTGAAAATGTCATGTCATATCTGTCTGTCACAAAAGAATATGTATGATTAAGATCCACCATACATGAGAGCATGGCCAAAGGTAATAATATATAATTTCAAGTACAAATCAGACCTCTTTATCAAAAAGCATTTGATGAATTCACAGTTCAACATGTGTAAATACACTGAGTATCCCACATGGCCAAATCTCACTGCCATGTTTCGCACCTCCAGTATTACTTTGAAGCAATCAAACCCAAAATCTCTTCCTCGCCATTTAGGCTCATAGGTACATAGGTAGGTACTAGGCTATTTGCCCTAAGGCATTTATAAGCCTAGCTGGAATGTGTTGGCTTTCACTGCCCCCTTAGATTAGTTCCCTGTGCCTCTGTCCAACAGAGCCATTGAAGTGATCCCTGGGGTAAACTTTCTGTTTCCCATCCACTCGTCAAGGTTTCTCTTGAAGAAGATTAGCGAGGAGCTCTGCCTAACATAGATTGGAATCTTGTTCCAGAGCATGAGAAGTCTCTGGGACAGGAATCTATCCCTCCAGCACATCCTATTTATTGTTGTGGTGAGGTTTAGATCCCTGGAGCGTGTGGCTCAAGGGGATATGGTTTTCTTTAGGTGGAGCATGTCCATCAATTCTGGGTTGGACATGGCCTTGTATGTCAGGCAGAGATCACCTCTGAGTAGGCAGTATGCAACCAAGTACAGCTGGAGTTTCTTCAGTTAAAAGGTTGCTCCTCCCCAGGGAGATACACACACACACACACACACACACACACACACACACACACACACACACACACACAGTTGGCAAGTGCAAGATTCAAACCCCTACATAACTTCATTATGATACTACAGCAGTACGCATTTACACAATGCGCTATACACATTACTTTGTTTGTTTTGTATTGCATAATTGCATTTGGCAAGGTTGTCCATCTTTGCACACAGGCTGGTGCACACAAAATCTGAATTGGGTGCCAATTCTCTGCCATATTTCCAGATATCAAAAACCAGGTAAAACGACAAACAATTATACAAAATCTGCTAATGAAGGAACGAAACTCCACTTAATAAAACCAACTTTAATGTAATAAAACAAATAACATAAAGTGCTTTTTGTCCAGTCCTGTGATGTGAACTTCTTCAGATGATCAACGTTTACTTAATAGCATTTTGACACACTCCCATGTGACCATATTTCAGTACCATACAAACCAAACAAGAACAGTAACCCTTTAAAAACTAATGTTGCTTAAACAATTAAAATTACAACTAGATAAATAGTCAGTAATTATAATATAGTTAAAACTACAATAATAATTGCCATAACTAGTCATTCATGTGTACTAAAACATCAAATAATTCTTACAAATTTACAATATTATAAAAACTGCATAACATCAAGCCCATTCTTGATATTCAAATATCTTTAAACTTTATCCTAAACAGACTTAAATACAGTAAATGTATATAATCACCTATCTTGAGAGGCTTTTCAGCTTCAGGATACATGTAACTGAACTTATCTCATTCAAGCCTGGGTACAGTGAAGAATCTAAACGTAACTGCCATAACAGTTCTTTTTTCTCCAGCAGTAATGAGAATGGACCACCCCTGATGTCTGGTACTATTTAGTCTATAGCCCTAAACTGAAAATGGTGTGTTGGGTGACTTGCACAATGTCATGCTAATGCTTTCTCAGATTTGCCCTTTCCTATACAGTAAGTATGCTCATACACCCTTTCCCTCAGTTTCCTGTTGCTCTTACCAACATAGAAAGCTGCACATAACTGGCATTGGGCTAAGTAAATCATTGATTTTAAGTTACAATTGTACCTACCATTGACTTTATATATCTTATCGCCAATAGTAATCGTATGTCCAGATGTCATGTATTTGCAAAACCTACATGCCTCGCACTTAAACATCCCTGGTATTCTATTAATTGTAGATTTGTTCATCTCAAGTAGGGATTTCATGTTCCTACCCCTTTTGAACGTTACAATGGGATGTTCACCTACTTTACTGGCTATGTCACTATCAGACATAAATAAGTCCCAATTCTTCACTAGTATACTCCTGATACTATTTGCATCTAAACTAAACTGGGTAATAAAAACAGTGGTAAAACTTGTTACTCGGACTTTCTCAACATGTCTCATATTCGTAAGGTCATTATTATCCCTGCTATTCGTAACCAATGGTCTGTTGTCTCTAATTGTTGTTTTCACTGTACATAGTATAGGTCTGTAAAAAACAGTTTTCCTTTTGTGTTGTACTTTCATCATTAATTGAACAATCAAAGTGTCTGGGTAGCCTCTGCGTAGAAACATGTGTCTTAAACCTTCACATTCCTCAATAAATGCCTCGTCTTCCATACCCATTCTTGCCGCTCGCACTAGCTGACCTTTAATTACTGATCTTTTTTGATGATGTGGGTATGAGCTAGTATAGTGCAGAAAAGAATTTGAGTATGTTTCTTTCTGGTAAATTCTTGCTGTACATTGACCCTTAATTCTGTTTTTACTATGTTTGATGTCTAAATATGCAATCTGCCCACTACGAAAGTTGCTTATAAATTGTAAGTAACTAGAGGTGTTGTTTACGTAATTCAACATATCCTCAACTGCATCCTTGTTGCCTTTAAAAATAATAAATATGTTGTCAAGGTAACGTGTATAGAAATAAATTAAATCCTTAGTTTGGGCATGATTAAGGATAAATTCATGTTCCCAGTGGGCCATCACTCGCGCCACATGGAGAGCCCACTGCTACCCCTATTTTTTGTAAGTAAATTTCATTGTTAAACATGACAAAGTTATTTGATAATATTATGTCCAATAGTTCTTCAATTAACATAATTTCTGGTTGGTGAGCCCCGTGCCATCTTAGTTTATCAGAAACTCATTCTATTCCCACAACTTGTGGGATTAATGAGTAAAGGTCCTTAACTTCTACTGTTAGGAAATTAAATTCATTGGCATACTCCAGTACATTAATGGCTGTTAAAAATGCCCACAAGTCCTTACATATTTGTGTCTCTTGATGTACATATTTCTTGCCTCACAGTAAGACGCTGTCCGGTTCAATTGTCAGCTAGAGCATCTTATGCATGGAGACATACGTGAATGGGCATACCTTCGTTGAAGGTTGTGCATCAGGACTGGTAACTTGGCATGTAAAAATCAACTACCAATTATTAGCGGACCGAGCTCCGCTGTTGCAACCCCTAACCGGGAAAAGCTGGAAGACACAACATTAAGTAAACTACCTACACAATGGCAAACATTATTGAATGCCTGGCATCAACTAATGCCCTCATTGGGGGGTCAGTGATACGTATGTGGGCCTAGCAGAGAGCCCTGGGGAACTCCACAGGTACTTGGCCTCTTTCTGGAGGTGGCCACACTGATTCTAACCTCCTGGATCCTATCAGTGTGCCAGCTACCGTATTTCCCTGAAAATAAGACCGGTTCTTATACTTCCCCCCCCCCACCGAAATACACATTAGGGCTTATTATCAGGGGATGCTTTATTTACCCCCTCCCATAAAACAATCTACATTTATTCATTTATTCATGTACAAAAATTGACATTTATTCATGTACACAAATCAACATTTATTCATGTACAAAAATTGACATTTATTTGGTACTTTTCTGTTATTGGGCAACAGTTCTAGGTAATGCATTAACAGTTGTATGAGAATTCTACATAAACAGTGCAACAACATTTCAACTTCAGAATATCTACACCTTGGCTTTCACAGTGCAATATTTCATGCTTAACAGAAAGTGCAGAAAAATCTCAATACGTGTGTATTGGAGGAGGGGAATAAAACAGGTGAATAACTGCCACTTTTTGAGTGGTGATGCTTTCTTTATTCCTTACCCAAACCATAAAAGAAGAATGATGGAAAGTCATAAAAATGAAGTCTGGGAACTAGTGGCCTTACTTTGTAATTACCCCTTGATAATGAAACATTACCTTAATACAATAAAGTAAAAAAAACTGACGAGAGATTGCTGGCAGCTGAAAGCAGAAGCAATCCATTCTGTTGCCCGATAATGGAAAAGTTATTCAAATACAGTCATGTCATCTTCTTCTGGAACACTGTCATAAGTCTCCAACCCCAGAATTCCGGGCTGACTTTCTTGCGACTCCATTTCCTGTAGAACCATTGGCCCCAATCTGTCATGCCTAGCAATAGAGCTCTCCTTAAATGAGCACTGCTTGTCCAAGTAGTCTGCTTGTAGTGCATTGGCAACACAGCTCTCAGTGATTTTATCCCATGAATTTTTCACCCAAGTCACAACCAATTGTAGGCTAGGCTTCACAAAGTTCCCATGCTGATTTCTCTCCATTCTATTTTCAAGGTAGTCATTGAGTTCCATGCACAAATGGTCCTTGAATGGCTTGTTTATTGCAATATCAAGAGTCTGGAGATAGGCAGTCATTCCTGTGGGAATCATTATTTGATCTATTCTTCTCTGTGCAAGGAATTTTTTCATGTCTTTAGCACAGTGAGTGCTGGCTGGATCCCAGACTGGAATAAATCTTTCAGCACCTCGCAAAACAAGTGGCAGCATTACATCGACCCACTTCGTTATAACTGCTTGTGTGCACCAGGCTTTTTCGGTTTCAAGAATATAAATGCCTGATACACATTCAATCTTATCTTTCTTGCCCTTACTAATGATTAGAGGTGGGATTTTCTTTCCATCTAGATGAATTGCCAAAATACAGGTAACAAGTGCACTTTCATAACCAGTGGAGGGAATGAAGATTGCCAAGGCATCCCTCTGATCAATTGTTGTTTGAGGTCCTTGGCCCATAAACACTGCAGTTTCATCCATAGCAATCATGTTAGAGAGGTGGTATTTAGAAAAGTCGATGCCATCAACAAAGGACTTGAATGCAAGTGCACATTTAATAACTTCAGTATCTTCCGGCTTGAACAGTGTTATTGATCTTTTTAGAGACAGTTCATATCACTGAAGGAAGCCATCCAGCTAATGTTGTGATGCTTTGAATTCTTCTGGGGATATTTCTAACTGTGGTGCCATTGCAATGGCAAATGTCTGAATATCAGCCCTGCGCACAACCAAAGCCTTTGCTCCTGTTAGCAATCCATTCACAGATGATGTCTTCCACCTCAGGAAATAATGGTTGCCGACCTGATCCACACTTGCACTTCTTAACATGTCCCTTGTCAGCCTGTTGACTGAGGTTATCATATGCTGCATGCCATTTTCGGACCATTCGAGATCCAACTTCATCTCTTTGCAGAAAGCCATCAGATTCTTTCCCCGGGAGTCATCCATGATTCCTTTCTTGTTCTCGACAGAATAGCTCTTTCATTTTGCACTTATCTTGTCTGGGGGGGGGGGTTAATTGAAGACTTACAAGACAGGAGTGGCAACACAAAATGGCGACCGTTAAGAAGACACCACAGCCATTTGTTTATCAAGTATGCACATTTTACGTGCATTGTCTGTACTTTGACCAAAGTACACTTGCCAGTGTTTATGGGCCAAGGATCTCAATCGTCAAGTGTGAGTGAGGATTAAGGTTACAGTAAGAATCATGGAGGACTCCCAGGGAAAGAATCTTATGACTTTCTGCAAAGAGAAGAAGTTGGATGCCCGAATGGTCTGAAAATGGAGAGCAGAGTACGATAACCTCAGTCAACAGGTGTCAATAATATTATTTTATAATTCAACATGTCCGTCATGTGTTATTGACGATCTTAACTGGGGCTTATTTTTGGGGTAGGGCTTATATGATGACCACCCTGGAAAACCATGCTAGGCCTTATTCTCGGGTTAGGTCTTATTTATGGAGAAATACTGTAGCTATCCAGCATGTTATAAAAAGGTTTATACCTAGTTCTGTAATTTTGTTGACAATGCCCAAGTGGGGTATTATATGAAATGCCTTAGCCAGATCTAAGTAGGCAGTATGCACCATTTTCTCTTCATCTATTGCCTTAGTGTCCTTTTCAAAGAAGTCCACCGGATTCAGTAAGAATGACCTTCCTTTGAAAAAGACAAACTGGAATGGATCAGGTGTCTGGATTTCTCCTATGTCCTTGTTGATAATTTCCATGATAATTCTTTCCATGGCTTTGCAAATAAGGCAAGTAAGACTAATGGGTCTGTAGTTTCTTGGATCTATTGAAGGTCCTCTATTACGAAGGGAAATGATAGTCACAGTCCTATATTCATGTGACACAAAGCTTGTTTTAAGACTACAGTTAAATAATGACTCCAGGAATCCTGATAAATTGCATTTTGGACTATTCAGGAGGCATCCTGGGATGTTATTGGGGCCCACTGAGACCATGTTCTTGGCTTTAGTGAGTGCAGCCAGTACATGCTCCCTAATTAAAGTTGGAAGGGTTATGCTTGAAAGTATTATTGGGAGGATGGTTGGGGGTGAGACTGGGTTAAAGTTAGAAAAAAATGTATCTGCTAACATGTTTGCTATATTGCCAAGCTCAGTGAATGTAGCACCATTAACCATCAGTTTAGCACATTGTTGTGTCTCCCCTTGAGGTTTCTGACTTAACTGTAGAAGCCTTATGGTCATCTTTCACATGGGAGGATATCTTAACCTCAACGTTGGCTTTGTTTGACCTAATTAGCCCACCTAGTTGCCTATTCACTTTGATGAGAGAGTATTTATCTTTATGGGAATTAGCTTTCCTGATTTTTGCCATAATTTTTTCCTTTTGTTGTATATCCTGCTTAATTTGGGATACCACCAGGGCAGTTTGTTTCTGGGGCTAGCTCTGGGCTTACTTTTAGTAGATACAGCAGGCTCTATGCAGTCATTGTCATAGTTTCTGAGAATATGTTACTAACCCACAATTATCATACATATATATTAATCAAGTTTCTGTTATTCTACTCCTGCCTGCTCCATATTGGAAACACTTTATTGTACACAGCATAACAAAATGATTGTTATGACAAACCTAGCAGTAGCACCCCACAAAGATGGACAGAACGGTCCATGGACAAAAATGTTTTTATGTTTCTCTCGCTCTCTCTCTTCATCTCTTTCTCATCTCTTTCTCCCCCTCCTACTCTCTCTCTTCGGTCTTTGTCCTCAGCATTAGTTCAATGCCTAGCACCAAATAGCAATTGTAACTGACAGTAAATAGTTCACTTTTTATGGCATAAACTGGGGAGTTTTTGCCTTTGGCTGCAATAGTCTGCTGCCCCTAGCACTACTGTGCTTAGCCTCACTGCATTTTGGAAAATCAAACTGATAACACCACGGGAAGGCAGTCATTAGCACATGCTGAACAGGCTGTAGGGTTGAATATACACCACATGTGATGTTTCAATCGTCATTACTGTTATGAAATATGCTGCACACATACTCGCTTGCTTCATACTGTTTTCATTGTCCATTCAAACGTGCGGTTTAGCACCTGACATTTGCCTTCCTTGGTGGTATGATCAGCTAATGATCATGTATGTAGTCTGTTGATGCAGATTGGCAAGTGCTCAAATCCAGCACCAGATCAAAAATAATGAACATTATTATTTCTCATAAAATGTTGCCTTGTTAAGTTATGTACACGTTATTCCACCATCAGTATCTTGATTGTTCCTTTCTGTGGTGCACAATTATCCCAACCATGTTCATACCTACTCAGATAAACGTTCAACACATTTGACCAACACAAAAATTAATCAGGTGATAAATTCTAAAACACTAGGCATGCTTAAAATCATTGCTCCTGTAGACTTAGAAGGTGCTAAGATTGCATATTTAGTGTTAACATGCATTTTATGAAGGATATAAAGTCTGACATGCAGATGTAAGTTATAATGTAGTAGCTCTACTAAACAGTGATGTGATACAAACAAATAAATTGTATAAGGAACAGTACAACATGCCTTTAACATGTGGACAGTCAGCAAATATGAGGGCAGTGTAAGTATGCCGCTGTATTATCCATGTAATGAATACTTTATAACAAGGATCATGACACATCTAAGTGATGACACAGAAAATCTGAACATGACTCATATCTGATATGAAACGATTGAGAATCGAGGCTGTCTATATGTCTATAGTCGTAATTTGTGTGAAGTTTGGTGTGGAGTACAATAAACTGCAGCCAATTCCATTTCCATTTTCAAAACCTCAAAAAATAATTACACATGTGCTTATACTTTGCCACCATTCATGCAAATGAGTTTGTCAGAGTTTTGCTTTTGGATATGATTTTGAAAAAAGAAGGAATGTCAGTGGCTTGTATTACTTGTGTATGTTTTAATGGCTTGTTGTACTGAAGATAAATGAGTTCATCATAATGCTGTCTAACCACTACATACTGTAAATTATGTTAGCACTCCAACACATTATACTTGCAAATGATGTACAATGGTGTTGGGCCTTTGAACCCATACTTGCTAAGTGGTATGAAGTACTCTACTTTCATATGTTTCACATGTATGTTTTCTGTTTACTTTGCACACTGTATAAGCATTAGGAAATATTTACAACAACGTACCAGGTAATGGAGATTTACATACGATGATCCTGAGCTGAACTGTCAGGAATGCTTGTTTCTCACTCCATTATTTGACTACTGTGATTATCATTTATTACATACATGGACAATATACCGTAATGTCAAACAACTAGATATTACTCATACTACCACAATGTCCATGAATGAAAAGATACATGAGTTATCTGAACAGTATGTAATTACCTATGATCAACACATTGCTGTTTTGTCTGCTTCTCAAAATACATTCCTTTTCACCCAAACATGTGATGCATACGAATCGCTTGCAACACATTTATGATGTCATCATTTCAGATGTTTTCTATCTCACAGTTTTAGTCAGATTTTTCCTGTGGCACTGGCAGTTAAGGCAATGTACTCTAGAGTGTGTAATTCGATAGGAAGGTGTTTGAATCCAGCATTAACTATCTAGTTTAAGTGTGTGTGTTTGTGTGTGTGTGTGTCTGTGTGTGTATGTCTGTTCCTAGGTAAGATTAGCTTCAGTTGCAGATCTCATGTGTACATTTCCACTCAGTAGAAACATTTACACCAGGAGATGGCTTCCCAACAAACTTCGCCCTTTTTAGCCTAAACATCTGGTGTGTATCACACTGATTATGTTATTCTTTATATGTGCTTATCTCACAGTTCTAGTAAGACAATTCCTTTGGTGCTTGCAGCTGATGCAATGTACTCTAGATTGTGTATTTGGATAGGTAGGTGTTCAAACCCAGCAATTACTCACTTGCATCAGTGTGCATGGAATTCTAGATATAGGTATAAATGGTTTCATCCACAGATCTGATCTGTAGATTTACACTGGGAGCAGATTTTTCCATCAGTTTTAGCACACACATCACCTTTGCAAAACAATGATGATGTAATCCTTTCAAATCTGCTCTATCTCACACTTGTATTCAGACTTCTGCTGTGGTGCTCGTGTTTGACACAATGTACTGTAGTGTCTGATACTTAGGTAGGAGTTTGTATCCAGCACTTACTGCTTTGACTCACGTGTGTGTGTGTGTGTGTGTGTGTGTGTGTGTGTGTGTGTGTGTGTGTGTGTGTGTGTGTGTGTGTGTGTGTGTGATTCTATATCTAGGTGTAAATGGCTTCACCCACCAATCTGACATGTAGATTTGCATCAGGAGAAGGCTCCACCATCAGTTTCAGTCCATTTTGGATCAAACATCCACTTTGCAACACAATGATGTTGTAATCCATTCAAATCTGTGCTATATCACACTTGTAGTAGGACTTCTCCTTTGGCACTGGCAGTTGATACAATGTATTCTAGGGTGTGGAATTAGGTGTTCAAACCCACTGACAAATAGTGTGTGTGAGTGTAGTGCAAGCTAGGAATTTCTTCAACCACAAATGTGATCTGTAGTTTTCAACCAGGAGTGGGTTCTGACATCAGTTTCAGTCTATTTTAGTCCAAACAACTACTTTTCCATATATTGATGAGGCCATCTGTTCAGAAGTGCTCTATCTCACACTTTTAGCAAGGCTTCCCCTGTGGCATTACAGGTTGAATTAATGCTCTCTAGCTTTTGGACTTAGTTGTTTGAGTCTGGCATTCTCTAAATATTGTGAGTTACATATTGAACAGATAAAACAGAAATGTGTTGATCATAAGTATTGTGAGTGTGTGTTACTACAGTCACAAAGATGACTGAATTATCCAACACAAGTGGTGTGTACACCTCCACTTAGGAAAAATATTGACACAGGGAAAGAACTCAAACTACTCACTTTCAAGCTGCACACATATGCCTTGCAACGCAATAATGATGTCATGCCTTCAAATATGCTGTGTCTCAAACTTCTGTTTGATGGTGATGTGTGTGGTTGATGCATAGTTCTCTAGACTGTGGACCTACATAGACAGCTGCTGAAATCAAGCAAAGGCTAACACAATGTGAGTGTAGTGACATAAAACACTGCCTTATCCAACATTCCCACAAAATCTTTCCATCCCATTTAGGCCTAACATAGGCCTTTCAACACATTGATAATTGCATCCCATTCAAATAGTTATTCTGTGACCCTTGTAGCAAGGCTACTCCTGTGACACATGTAGTTAATTATGACTTCTTGAGCATGTGGCATTAGGCAGTTGTTCAAATTTGATATTGTATACGTGCAAAACAATAATGATTGACAGAAGTGGCTTAACCAACAAATTGTGATATGGCCAACTCAATGCTGTGTGAACAATACCTTAACTAAATAATTTTGATCCCTCAAAAGAAATTTTAGTGGATATGTGACCATACAAAACATTGCTTAGTTCAGACCTTGAGGGGTGTCGTTTTTGACACCTGTACATTAAACTCTCCTGTGACTGAGGCAGGTAATGCACAGCTATGTAGAGTGTGGATAGGCAGGGGGTTGAATCTGGTAAGGCATGTCTGCCAGACAATAGTGACAGACAGAAGTGGCTTATCCCAAACATTAGTGGCATGGAGCACTAACAGGGCCACATTTCTGAGGCCTCAGAGCCATAAATACTCCAGTACATTACCGATGTAACTCCTTCAATTGTGTGCTTCATGACACATCAGATATGCTTATTTCCCTGGCATCAATGATTGATATACAGCTCTATGAGGTATAACCTCAGGCAGGTCTTCATGTCTGGCAGGAAATAACTGCTGAGTATGTCAAAGAATGCTTACAGGCAGGGTTAGTTTCCCCAAAAGGAATGATATGTATTATATGACTTAATGGAAACATTTACTTACATATGTCTGTTATTATTTTGTTCTGACTATAGCGGCTAAAGTCAAGAATGACTTAATCATTAGTTCTTGATGTGTGTCATGCTGAAAAGTGGTCACAAAATGTGATTGGACCTGTGTTATGATACGTTCTTATGGTTTTGTGGTAGGCAGGTGATGTTAATACATTCTTTGTTATAATTCTTTATGAGCATGCCCAATATAACGATGTAAGAGATACGCACCATTTAGCACAAAGCATATTAAGTAATCAATTGTTATGAGATAGTTATTTGTTCTTATTTGTCAAAACTTAATAGGATTAGCCTCAAGTGGCTTTGCTCTGCCAATGTCCGCACAATGGATATAGTGACCAATGCATGGAAGATATCAATACTGTTACAGGCTGATGTACAGCTGTTCCATGTGAAATGTCCATATTCAGCAGTTCATTTACCACTTGATTTTAATCTTTCACCTACCTGTGAGTTATGTTTGCATACTGTCACACAGATATCACTAATGTGCTCAACAAGACTCACTTCAGGACAAAATGCGATATACAACATGATGCTCTACTGCATTCAGAGGTATATTTTGACAGACTTTGTATTTCAACATGCATTGTGTGAAGTTTGGAGTAGGAAGGATTAATGTAATATAATGATTGCACTCCTAAAATGCATTATACTCAATAATTTTGAAATGATGGGTGATGTATTTCCCCTGTAGCTGATGTCATTATACATTACTCTCGCATGTAAGCTATTTTGGGCTAAGTGCCCTATAGGGCTACCTGTCCATTTGTGGTATTAATATCACACATGTGTACACCATATGCATAGGTATATACTGACATTCCTAAACACACACAACCCTGTTGTCAAGGGAGCAACTTCACATGCATTTTGCCTTCATGTAGGTGCATGTTACTATAGATCACATGATCATGTCTCTCAGTTGCAACTATGTACATCTCACATCTGCTATGGTTAGACATCTGTATGCATGATGATCAGCACACTCTTCTCCTGCTATGTTGTTTAAAGTGACAGTTCTATATATGTGTCAGGTCCTTCTGGACTGCAATAGATAAATACATGGCATGTATGAACAGTCATATTTTCTACCATTCACAACGTGCATGTTGTTGTCACAATGGATTGTTTCCAGAATTACATTGTACATTGCCATTACAACTTGATTATTGTTTCATTCATACATGTAAGGCAAGGAAATGGTTAAAATTCTTTAACTTATATGTGTGTTCAAACTTCGGTTCATTTCTATGTGAACTATTGAACATGTTTAATTTTACACTATACATGACAATGCCAGTGAAGTTCCATAATTGTGCACTATCTGCAGTATGTGCATTGTCCCTACTGTATCTGCTGTCCTTTGCAAATATTATCTCACCTCTCAACTTTACCTATTATTTTTGAAATTCACTCACTGTGGTACGCAGTAAATGGTTCCCTCGTATCTTCTTTTGTCAACATTTCAGTTTTTAAAATCATGTAGATGTGTCCCTGAGTGGCTATGATTATGTCTATATTGATAAACAATTATAATCAGTGATGTCTGCACAGTAATCTATTTATACGTAGCAAAACATATCTGTCTGTTAATTTATGTACTTCAAGATGCCCTTGCCTTGTATTGTGATGTCCATGCATGCTCACTTACTGAAGTTAAGCTTATTTACAACCTGTTGTTTATACTGTCTGCTTGAATCTATCTGCACATTCAGACTTTTGACAGGCTGTCACAACATTATTTTTACTAATAAAGCAGAAAACGTTTCACAATATCCCCATTTTATTTAACACAAAGATTGCAATTTCAGCATATGCAGATGCTTTAAATATATATTACTCCCTCCCCAACTCAGATTTTAATAAGATAATAAAATCAATAGATATATTCTCTACATTTTCTAATTATAAGATAAATATGGATAAATCAATAATATTTCCCTTAAATAACTACTCACAATACCCCAGTGTATTTACCCCACAAAATATTAAAATTAAAGACCAATTACACTATCTTGGAATTTCATTTCATAAGGACGCATATAAATATTATCAAGAAAATGTAGATAAAATATGGTCAACTATACAAAAAGATTTGGAAAGATGGGCACAACTTAAGCTCCCTTTTTTATCCAAAGTTGCCATCATTAAAATGAATGTTCTCCCGAGATTACTTTACATATTTAACGCATCCAATACATTCATACATAATAAATTCTTCAAGATCACACAAACAACACTATCAAAATTTTATGGCATCCAAAACCTATCAGGATAAGCTATCAAAAACTTATTTATCCTGAGGATAAAGGTGGAATGGGACTCCCTGATCTTAGACTATATTATGAAATTAACAAGTGTAGTAGATTAATCAATATTGCAGAATATAGGAATGATTCCAATAAATGGTACCCGATGTGGGTGAAATTATACCATAATTATATTAAAGCATTACACTTTAACCCCAAGGCACTTCCATTTTTAGAAAAAAGCTTTTGGAGGGTGTATAGATTACAAAAAGATTTAAGGGAACAAATTATAATCACACAAAATCTTTTTAATTCCTTAAATTTATATGCCGCTTTCAGGGCACTCCAACCGATACATCTTCATCCCAACATTAAATTGAATGAGAGGTTGATTAACTTGAATTCTTACCCACTGCTGAGGGATAAAGCTTTATTAGATTTTCTCCCATTTAAACATGACTCAGTAATTGACATGAGGAGCAAATTAAATTTACCGCCCAAATACACAACTATTTTAAGACAACTAAAAGAGGTATGTTGCAAATACTGGGACGATATTAATATCTCAGATTCAGATATAGCTACATGTAAAACATTATGGGATTTGTTGATACGTAAAAAAAATGATCTCAAATGTATATAAAATTATTATCTCTATTAAATGCAACAGAGAGGCTATACATTCTAGCTACTGGACCAAGCAGGATTCTACTATTACATCCAACAAAATTGCTCAGGCTATTCAGAAATTCTCAAAATTTATTCCCCTCCAAAAATTTAGATATACACAACTTATGATTTTAAATAATGCTTACTTTACACCCCAAATTCTTAATAAGTGGTACAACGATATACCATCAAACTGTCAATTCTGCCCTTCACAAAAGGCAGATATCATTCACATTTTTTGGAGCTGTAAATGCTCATACAAGCTTTGGTGTGTCTTAAGGGTCAAATTAAAAAAAATGGGATATGAAAAAACAACTCTATCTTGGAAATTTGCTCTCTTACATATTCCCCCAACAGGATTTAGAATGAAACATATACATCTTATAATAACGATATTTATGTTAATGAAATACTACATCACATTAAACTGGAAAAACAGGACTACACTGTCATGGGAAGGCTTTAGACAAGTAGCTAGAAAGCAAATACTTGTGCACAAATATCTATGGTATTCCATGAAGCAAAAACCCTCACAGAAGAATTCTTGGAAATTGATTTTAGATGATATTCTGACATGATATTAAGTAAAAGATATAAAATCATTTTAGTAAGATATAGATGAGATTTGTATATAGTTGGTTTTAGTGTGTAGTGTGTACTTATGTGTATGAGCCTGCTGTTATGTATGTAAATGATTTGTCAAAAACTAATAAAGAGAATGTAAAAAAAAAAACAATTTACTAGATGGCATTTGAGTCCCATCACACCTGCCTTTAACATACTGTATGCTTCTTTTAGCTAAAATTGTTGCCTGGTGCATTAGTAAGTTTTGTAAATAAATTACCCAATTTTCCTTAACAAAACTGTAGTATTCCTGTAATGTGAACTGCGTTCCAGTTTCAGTGACAATCTATGATAAGCCACGGTAAGCCATGCATTTTGAAATGTCATTTGAAATGAGTTGCTGTAGATTAACCTGTAAGTTCAAACACATAAAAACCTTTGTCTGGTTTGGTTATTTATCTACAAGTATTAGGAATACATAACGTCTAAATGGTCGTACAAAATCCATGCCGAAGCTTTTCTAACAAATACCTGGAACCGTGTGTAATGGTGCTTGTTTAAGTGTCTTCTGTTAAGTATGATCTGACAAAAACACTTCACATACATTCACGGTATCTTCAGCTAACTTTTACCATCAGATTACACTTTTTTCTGCTGCTTCATTTTATCATTTTCAGTATATAGTTTTTTCTGTGTAGTGTTCTTCAAATAAAGCTTTTCTAATCTTTCACGGTATCTTCAGCTAACTTTTACCATCAGATTACACTTTTTTCTGCTGCTTCATTTTATCATTTTCAGTATATAGTTTTTTCTGTGTAGTGTTCTTCAAATAAAGCTTTTCTAATCTTTCAGTGAACTTATTATTTGACAGCACCTTAACAAACAGCATGTTCTACTGAAAATCTTTATATAAAATACTTTCAAAATTTCAGTCAATATTTATTAATTCTGTGAATTGCCAGCCCTCCTTCACAAAATGTAACACTCATGGCAGTACTACGTCAGACCTTATTTATCTCACAAAACCTGCCTTAACAGGAGTTGGTCCTGTGCTATAAAGGGATAAAGCCTGCACTATAGGGGAATTATATGGGTTAGATTAGCAGCCCAGGAACTGAAGGAGCCTACCTGGTAGGGTGGGAGTATGTGTTCAATGTTGGCTCACACATTCTGGAAGGAGGGTGCTGATCCAGTCTGCTGTGAGACCGACTTAATAAGCAGAGCAGCAGCACAGCTTGCATATGGACCATGGATGTTCAACTGGCTGTCCCAAGGTGCAATAGTGCAGTCGTCTTCTGGAGCAGTGTGTGAAGTAACGTGCATGCACAATTCTGAAAGAGAGGGGCTACAGACCTCTTATGTGGTTAGGCGGTCAGAGGGAACACTGGATATCAAGGATACTTACAAGTGGGAGTCTATTATACAGAAAAAAAACTCTGTGTATATTAACCACCCCATACTTCTTACAATAATCAAGACTTGCTGAGAAACAGTAAAATTAACTAATACAGATTTCTATATAAGATAAAGCAGACAAATCATAATAAGAATGATAGCACAATAAACTCAGACAATTCAAATTTGTATATAATATAAGGAAGACAAACATAAAAAGAGTTAATGAGTGATTTAACCAATGAGCAGATATCATGGATAAAACATTATGAAATATTAATTAATAATTAATTAATTAAAAATGCATCAAAGACATTACTATGGTTACCTATTAAATCAGTGAAAGATTAAAATAGCAAACGGTGTTTAATTAACCCCTTTTAATCGAAACAGCGAAATCCCGAACACACGGAACAGCAATTTTTTCCCAAGGAAAGAAAATCACTGGGCCATTTTTTGGACTTTCCCAAGGAAAAAAATCATTGGGTCATTTTTGGGACTTTTCCATTTTCTCCACTGTGGTGCAATCTCAGAGTTGGTATATTTAAGTGTGGGGGGGGGTGACTTTATTTTGTGTTTGGGTTTTTTGTTTTTTACGGAGCAGCATTTTTTTTCCCCTGGGAAAAAAATTGCTGTTCCATGTTTTCGGCATTTTGGCGTTTTGATATTTTAGCGTCGATTATACAGCGTTTGCTATTTTAAGCATCCGCTGTTATAATATAGACCCCATTACTATTACTTTTACATAGTTACATTAGTTATCATTTGGGCCCAAGTATGAACAGCTGACAAATAAAAGAAAAAAAAAACAGAGCAAACAAACAAACTATCTTTTTTACTATACACTCATCTTCAAACATAAATAAATCAGACATCTTTTTATGTTATATATAGTGTCTCTTACAGATTCTTTTTTATGTTATTTTTTTTTTAACATGGAGCAATTTTTTTGCAAGAGCAACAAACATCAGTTCCATGTAATACAAAATGATCAATTTTCACGTATAGCGCAATTATCATTATTTGATAATCAGGTAGGGAGGGTGGTCCCAAGACCCCTTTCCCTTTGACCCAGACCCATTTTGAAAGACAAGAAGAAGAAGAGTAAAATGTATTGAAAAAATATTTAGTATAAATATATACATATATAGTAAGTAAAAAATTCTATTACATTGTGATAAGTAAGAACATGGAAATAATGTAAATTGGTAATAATGCCAAACTTTATAGATGAGCACAAGCACGTTATTGAAGAAGCTGGTTAACAGCAGGAGTAAAAGCAGAACTGCTAACCTTTATCTATAAAGTATTTGCATGTAGAGTCATTACAAAATCATTCAGAAAGAGATATTTTGAAATCTGCAAGAGTTTATTTGCCCTTAGGTCAGTGGGAAGATTGTTCTACAGGGCAGGTCCATGTCTTGAAAAGGCTATTTTGCCTGTAATTGTTTTAAATGATGGTCTGTACAGGGAAATGTGACCAGGTTGGGAATGTCTTAGGCATACGTTGGTTCTCTGATGGAGAGAAGTTTTTTTTTTTCCCAGTGGAAGGCAATACCTGTCATTTAATATTTTAAATATTAAGGAGCTGAGTGTGTATGTGGATCTTACACTCTACGGGAAGCCACTTTAGCCTGTTCAGAAGAAGACAGTGGAGAGTGCATGAGTTGGCAACAAGGGCAATTCTGCAGACTTTGTATTCAGTTGTTTGTAGTCTTTTTGTGTTGTAGGAAGAATGGAAGCTTAGACGAGGAAGACCTTATTCTAGTTTAGGGAGAATAATATTTTTAGCCAAGGGTAACCTATTTATAAGAGATAGAAGCTGGGAATTTATGTAGCATAGTTTCTGTTGAGAAATGACTTTATTTACAGTATTATCGGAGCGGATGAAGAAGGTAAGAAAACAGTTAAAGGTATTCACTAACAATGAGTATGATGCTGACTTATGGCTGCCTGATAATTGTGGGTAACTGAGGATATTTCTCAGGGATGTAAAAAGCATTATTTTTTTTTTATGATTTTTTAACAGTTTATTGGTTGATGCCCATTGGCAAGACATGAGAAGGAGAGTTGAAGCTGTGTTTGCAGAGTGATAGGACACTTATAAGACTGAAGTTGGATTATATAATAATCAGCATACAGAATAATATTTAATGAGGGGTGGTTATCAAGATGGTCACTGATGAATAAGGAGAAAAGTAAGCAGCCTAAAACTGAGCCTTGAAGGATGTTAGTGTTAAGAATACCAATTGTGGGCATGTGGTTATTAGAATGAACCTAAAATGTTCTACTCTCAAGATGACTTTGGAACCATGTCATGGTATTTTGACCAAAGTTAAATTTAGCAAGCTTAAAGAACAGCAAATTGTGATTGAATGTTTCAAATGCCCTCATCATATCTCTGAAGATACCAGCAGTAATAAGGCCCTCACTGATGTTGCAATAGATGGAGTTAGTAGCAGAAAGCAGAGCCATTATAGTGCTGAATGCATTTCTGAATTGGTGGTCTGTCTGACAGAATACTGCAACTATTTATATACTTATGTAGTTGCTTGCATAGAAGTGTTTCAAAGATTTTAGCTAAAACACAGAGAGTGGAGATAGTCTGCCACTCCTTATGGATTTTAGGGGGAGGATATTTTGAGAAGGGGGATTATGATGCAATGTTTTTAAGCTTGATGGAGTATACCAGTAGTGAGGGATAAGTTGGAGATGTGGATGAGAAAGTTAGAAATATTGATAGCAGCCTTACTGAAAAAAGTGTGCAACTTTGGTGTTTTCGACATCTGCTTCCAATATCATGGTTGTTCATTTCTTTTTTTCCATTTCTCAACTAAACTGTCTTCAAAACCCTCCTTTTTTCATTCAGTGTGTGCTTTACTTTTTAATAGTCCTCCTACTTCACATGCACTTTAAAGGGGGATTGTATCTACAACATAATAGTCAGTCTAGTGAGCAGCTAGGAGTATTTAGCAGAGGCAAGGAAAGAGGTAACCATCACTTGTAGTTTGTTTAATATTTAGAAGCTGTGGGTGAAACTGATAAATATTGCCTAAACGATTTACTGGAAAGAAGATATTTAACCTTACTATAAAAGTTGTAAAATGTATGGAGATTAACTGGAAAGGAAAGATGGAATGCAGAAAAATACTCTCCTTTAAATGTAAATATACTACAATGAATGTTAATTGAAATGGTAAAGGCATATAAAGGATGGATGCATAGAACTGTTAATCATAGGACTGTTAACTCCCAGGGTATAAATACTGATAGAAAAAGTACAGAGGACTTACTGGCGTATTTTGATTGTAAAGTAAATACAAGAAATGAAAATTGCAAAGGAAACTGGAATACAAGCCAAATAATGGTAGATCATGATATATCTTCCAAGTTGTTAAAATTATAAAGTCTAAAGAAGTACAAATTAAATAAATTTCGGAACTACTGAAGAAGACAGGAACACAACCTTATGAGTCCCCTTGTAGCTTGGTACACTGTACAAAGAAAAATGTAGACGTTCAGGATGGTTAAACATGGTAGAGGAAGTTTCAAGGGAATCATAGAATGTTTTAAACACCTTTAATAAATTATCATTTAAGACATAGGCAAACATGGGTTAATAGAAAGAAAAACCATATAAACATTATCCATTTACATACATTATACATCACGTTTCTTTTTTCTTTCTTTATAACTATCATCAGTCCAAAACAAACTATATTAACATTTCCATTCACATGCATTACACATCAGCATTTTCTTTCTTTATAACTATGATCAGTCCAGTATTACATAAATTGCTCAACTCTTGCCTTCTGTTAAACCTCACTTCTCCTACTGAACTTATTTGTGCATGCATTCTTCCCAAAATTTCCATTTATTTCTAAGTTATTTGATCCTGTTATTTTCCAAAGATCTCTGTTCCAGTTCTTTTATCTGTTTTACAATATTCAGTACTTCAAATACAGTTGGTTTAGACTTTGATTTCTATTTTCTAGTCATTCCCCCAGATTCAGCAAGCTCTGCACGGTGTGCAGGAATAGTGCAAGAGCTGCTGCACGCAATATGGTCGACGAGCGATCCAGAAACGAGCTACCGGGACATGCACGAGTGCTCCTACACTATTCCTGCACGGACACCACTGCTATATGCTAATAACCCCATTCGCTGGTGAAAACCATGCAAATGAGGTGAATTAGTGATCCAGGAAGCAGGCAAACGTCTGTGCAGAAATAGTGTAACCTACAGAAATGTAGTCGGTTACTAACCGAATGCATTTCTGCAAATTACAAAAAGGAGGCAAGACAGCTTCAAAGAAAGCATGTATTCAATGTAGTAGGCATACCAATGGTCAAATATATGGCCATTAGCATGAGAAATAGTTTTTTTTTTTTTTTTTTCAGCCAATTTCAGCCGTTTAAGCATAGGGTAGTGGTGTACAAAGGGGATTGGCCTGAAAATAAGAAAAAAAGTTAGAAATAAGCTTTTAAACTCAAATCAGCATTTTACCATGATAGTCAATGGCATGCATAAGACAACAATACCAGGGAATAGTGGTTGCTTAGGGGGAAGGCTCAGTGTGAGTGTGGTAACTATGAATTAGCATTCTGCTTTATGCAAATAAGGGGATTGATACTGAATCACAGATTTCCTCTCAGTGTTAGCTTGCACCCAACCATGTAGGTGCAGTAATACCATGGTATAAGCATAGGAGGTAGATGACCTCATAAGGGGGAGTGTCATGCATGCTGTAAGCTTATTGGAGCTCCATGGCCCGGGTTTGCTCTTAGCTAAGCACAGCTAAGGAAGGGGGTGTGTCTGAGGCTGCCTAGCAGTGTTTACATTGCCTAAATGGGTGTGCGTGCCGCGCACCGGGTTTTAAACAAAACAAAAAAAAATAGCAGTAGCAGCTCAGTTCACATTTGAGCACTGGCTATGGCGCCGTGCCTCAGGGTTTAAACAGGAAGGCAATTGGAAGGGTAAACAACAGTAGGAAGGCAATCAAGGAGCACTAGCATAGCTGGCAGGCGAAATGTATCAGAATTAGCCAATTACACATGGAACAGCCTAGCACACTACTATAAACTATGCAAGCACCTTCCAGTCTGATTTTTCCCACAAACTCTACACCACAGGTGTACACAGATGGGGAAATTTTACCTAAAAAAACTAAGAAAATGTTAGGGGCTGCTGTTGCTCTCATACAACAATATGTGGAAGAGGCTGGGGGTGGTGAAGATGTGAATGCTGATGACCAACCCACAGTGAGGAGAAGGAGAAGAGTGTACAGACCCAGGGTAATCTACCAGGGGCTACATGAGCTGGAGATAGTTGAGTGCTTTAGGGTGGACAGGGACCTCCTAGAGTAAATTGTTGAGCTGTGCTATCCACGCCTCTCACACAGAACCAACAGAAGGGAACCCATCCCAGTGGATACCCAGGTATGCGTAGGCTTAATAATACTAGCCACAAGTACCTTCCAAAGGGCAACTGGGGATATTATGGGGCTCTCACAGGCATCAGCATCCAGGGTACTACACCAATTCCTAGATGCCATGTCAGCACATGCCAGTGAGCACATATATTTCCTCAACAGCCGTGACGCGTTCACCAGCAAAATGCGTCTCTTCCACCAAATAGCAGAATACCTTGAGGTAGTGGGTGGTATAGACTGCATGCACATACACATCAAAGCACCCCCCGGTGAGTGGGGTAGGGTCTACATAAACCACAAGGGCTTCCCCTCCATCAACTGCCAGGTCGTGTGTGATGCCCAGGGCATTATCTTGAATGTGTGTGCTGGCAGACCTGGAAGCTATCATTACTCCCACATCTGGCATATGTCGCAGCTGTACCAGTCATTTGCCAGTGGGGGCTTCCCATATGGCCACCTAGTGGGGGATGCTGGTTACACACTGGAGCCATGGCTGATGACACCCATCAGAAATGCACACACATCTGAACAAGAACTCCATAATGAGGCACACGCACAAACCAGAATCATAATAGAGCGTGTGTTTGGGATGATCAAATCATGGTTCTGCTGCCTGGACATATCTGGTGGAGCCTTGCAGTACTCTCCAGCTACATGTACACAAATGTTCATAGTATGTGCCATGCTACAGAATAAGATCCTGAGGAAACAGCTGCAGCAGGAACAGCACGGGGCAAGGCCAAACAGCCCCCCACCATTGCCAAGGCCATCACAGGCACAGAGGAACTCAGAGGAGGAACAACCTGAGCCTGCCCATGTAGGCAGAAGGAGGCATGTCCAGTATGCCCAGGCTTTGGCAAAGAGACAATGCATAGCATATACACTGACATGGTAGGGACCCAGAGAATGACACCTCTCTCTGACTCGCACATACAGTAAAAGGGATCCCAAACATGACACTACCTGTGCTTTACCATATATAGGGAGTGTACTACATGCATCTGACATAGTTAGCCCTCCAGCTCCATCCTCAGTACTGGCACAGCCACAAGGTAAGTCACATTTCCTATAAATTGCTGAATGGAGTAGTATGTTCTGATAGTTGTATCTATGTTATGGACGTGAGCATGCAAGGGAATCGGGTGGCTGAATGGGATGGCGCAGATAGTAGACACCTATATGGGCAGCATGAAATCCATACCAAATACTGGTGTCAACATATTAGGCAGTACTAGACAAGGTGACAAATCCCACTGCAGTACATGTGGTGGCACAAATGTGTGTCCATAGGACACACACATGCATGTCAGTGAGGCTCACATACCCAACACCAGCCTCAGTCAGCAGGACAGGTGTAGATGACCATAATGAAAGGCTGGGCTAAGGCCTCCAATTGATGGCACTGGTGAACAACCCCCCTCCAGACCTACACAGACAGACTACAACAGGTCTGGCAATTGTATGTTAGTTCTGAAGGGTAAGAAGTCTGAAACTGAAATGTAGGTCAATAAAACCTAAGATCTGTACTCTACTGATATAGGTTCATAGGTTCATAGGTAGGTACTAGGCTATTGGCCCAAGGGCCTATGTAAGCCTAGTCAGCAAGGTTCCATAGCTTACGCCACCCAAGAAAGTTATTTTCCTGTGCCACTGTCCAGCAGAGACACAGAAGTGATCCCTGGGGTGTATTTCCTGGGTCTATATTACAATATCGAAAGATGTAAACACTGAATGTTTAAATGTCGAACTGTATTCAGCGAAAGCTGAAAATATTGAAGCAACAGAAAACCAAATTTTTTCCTAGGGAAAGAATTTGGTTGTCCGTTTCTGCTGCTTCAGTATTTTCAGCACTGTGGTGTAAAGTTACGGGTTGGGTTCAGGTAAGTGTGCGATTGAGTGTGGGTTAGGTTAGTTACGGTTAGGGTGCGGGTTAGGTATGGGTGCGATTGTGTGGACGTGAAGGTTAGGGTGGGTAAGGTGAGTTAGGGTTAGGGCATGGGTTAGGTATGTGTGCGATTGTGTGGATGTGAGGGTTAGGGTGGGTTAGGTGAGTTAGGGTTAGGGCACGGGTCAGGTAAGTGTGCGATTGTGTGTACATGAGGCTTAGGGCGGGGTAGGTGAGTTAGAGTTAGGGCGCGGGTGAGGTGAATGTGCAATAGTGACGGACCTTAGGGTTAGGGTTTGGGTTAAGGTAAGTGGATAGTTAGTGGTGTGTGTATAGTTTAGTGTAGGGTTAGGTGTAAGATTTTAGGTGTATGTGTGTGGATTGCTGTTTGTTTGGTGTGCTTGTGTTGTGTGTATGTGTTTTGGAACAGCAAATTTTTTCCCTAGGAAAAAATTTGCTGTTCTGTATGTTCATTGTTTTCTGCTTTCGCTGAATACAGTTCAACATTTAAACATTCGATGTTTACATCTTTCGATATTCTAATATAGACCAGTATTTCCTATTTCCCATCCACTCATCAAGATTTTTCTTGAAGAGTGCTAATGAAGAACTTTGCTTGATATAGATGGGTAGCTTGTTCCAGAGTATAGGAAGTCTCTGGGAAAGGAATCTATCCCTCCAGTGTGTCCTGTTTATTGTGATGACAAGGTTTAGGTCCCTAGAGTGTGTAGCTCGGAGGGATTGGGATTTCTTTAGGTGTAGCATGTCCAACAGCTCTGGGTTTGACATAGCTTTATATGTTAGGCAGAGATCACCTTGGAGTAGGCGATATGCTACGGAGTTAAGCTGGAGTTTTTTGAGGCGGTCAGTGTAGGGCATTTGTTTAAGGCAAGTAATCCTCTTTGTGAGGTACTTCAGTGGCCTTTCCAGCTGCTGCAGATGTCTTGTAAGGTACATTCCAAAAGGGGCGTTGTACTCTATAATGGGTCTAATGAGTGACGAGTAGAGGGGAACAATGACCTCTTTTTTCCTGGATGAGAACCCTTTTATGGTGAGGTGTGCTACATAGAAGGACTTCCTGACTACTGTGGCAATGTGACTATCAAAGGAGAGACTACAGTCCACCAGGGTCCCAAGGTCTCTTATCACGCATTTGGTGTTAAGTAGATTGCTGCCTATGTGGTAGTTCATGCCTCCAGTCTGCTTGATAGGTCAGAATACAAAATTAAATGGAAGCCAACAGAGTACCTGAAATATCAGTACAGTCATAGCAAATGTTTAAAGTCATCAGGTGTGCCCCCCCCCACACACACAATCCTACGTAGAAATGCAGTAACATGTACGTGTGGGTTTAACAGCGGAGTAAAGATTACTTGAACTGGCCCAATTTACAGGATAGATTGTTGCATGTGTACAATATGCAGGGGTCCGTGTGTTAGGTTGTTGTGTGTTCAATATTGTCTGGAAGTGGTCAGTATGTAGGCATGGAGGGCCAGTAATGTTGATGACAGGGCCATGTTCCGACAACTGCAATGCCAACCACAATGCTTCTCAGCAATACCCATGTCAGCAGTCATCCATACTCACTGTCCAGATGTCAATGTCTGTCCCCGTCTGAAAGATGGACATGTCATGAATGTGGGCCCAGACATACACACAGTACACAGGTGGAAGTACTCTAGACAGAGTACATAAAATATAACTGTCAACTGCACACACCTTTGGAATTGTACATATAGGTTAGCAGCACATTAGTTGCCTGTGTAGTATGGAATATTGATGTAGTCTGGACAATCAGTAGCAGACCACAAGGGTTTATATCACATCATCGAAAGAGTAAAATATAGAAGCATTTAACATCAAACTGAATTCCTTGAACAGTAAAACATTGAAATGGAAAAAAAAAATCATGTGGAGTGTAGATCAAAACAATTGGCAAGACCCCTGCCTTACACCCCCTGCCACTTAAATATGCCACTTCGAAGGTCACACTTCAGTGCACTACAGCACGGAAACAGAATATTTCCATTCCCTACACTGTAGCACAATCTCAGAGTTGGTATATTTAAGTAGCGGGGGGTGTGGGGTGCATGGGGGCTTGCCCCCCTGCCTACACCCTTAATGTTACATGTCCTAGTTGGAAACTGCCATTGACACCCTTTCGATATTTTCATGGTTCGATGCATGCCCACCATGTGCTGCTGCATGAACAGTGGACCAACCTCTAAATACAGCTGGGATGAAGGGACAACTATAGGGATACTTGTCAGACATTGCTCACATAATGTTAGGAAGAGGATAGAATAACAGAGTGGGGGGGTGTAGAAGCATGGACGTCATTTAGTGTGTGAAGTCTGAAACTCAGATATGTGCCCATACTACCCCTGCCTGAAAACCCAGCAATGGGTGGCTACAAACCTGCTCGTAAACCACAGTGTGAAGGGGAACTGACCAGATATATGACCCCTGCCTCTGGGTAACCTGGGTGAATCTGTACAGCTGAGAGATATGGCCACAGCAGGATATGGCCATTCTGTTACGTCGCTATATGTACAAGAAGGGGATCCTCAGCCACCACAGTACCAAGGTGCTGGACCATTTACACAGACTCATTAGCAAGTGTCTGCAGCTACCCCTCCAGAATGGCATGAATGTGCAAGAATATGTAGGCTGCAGACCACAATAGCGGACACAGCTTAATTCATCTTGTATTTCCCAGGAAATAACTCTGAGCAAATAAGTATATCTGTCAGTAGTTGATAACATAATACATCACAGTGTAAAACAGTACATATGTCTGAATATCTCTGCTAACACCAACCATGTAACACAAGCAGCACAGACACAATAGTTACAGTATCCCACTATCTGTCGCCCATTGTGACTCCATATTGTCAACCTATCTACAGATATCCTGCAGAAACAGGTTTCTAGCTGTAGGTGTAGAACACCAAGCCCTGGACTGGAGTACAGCCTACCTGGAATGGATTCACACACTCAATACAGAAGGTCATACTGAGCATGCTCCTACACTTATTTATTTATTTTACATTTGTTAACTGGGGGTGTCTGACTGAGCCGAAAAGGCCCTTTTTCAGCAGAGACCCGGGGAGAAAAGCTCCACAAAGAAAAATTACAGATACATTTAGTTATTTAGACATGATCAGTATACACACAAATTACAAAAGACATGTTTTTACAGTGGTATGCGGCACATCAACAGTTACAGTGGAGAGAACAAACAAAAAAATATTAATTTAAAAATAAAGGTAATTAATAGATTTTTGGTGTACAGCTGAAATTTGGAACATAGGTAGAATACATACATAGTACACAGGTACAGTACACACATTGTAGATTAGCCAGTGTTTGAGTAAGATTGAAAACTATTATCAAGTACTCAAGATTTAGTATGTATACCTTATCTGTTTCAATAGCCTGGGGAGCAATCATGCCACTGCCAACTTTGCTTGAGATGTTGCCTGATGAGGTCTTTAAAGGAGGCTTTGGATGATGTGTTTAGAATGCTAGTGGGGAAAGAGTTCCATTTTTTAGCCACTGAACTACTGTATAGCGCATCTCCAAAGCTATTGTGGCTGTTGGTGAATTCTAGTAGTAGTTTGCTTGATGATCTAAGAGGCCTTTTGGCTGAGTGATGTTATACTAGATTTTTGAGGGCAGGACACTTATTGGGGAGGTAATAGATAGAATGACAGAGGCAGAGCTGATTGTAGCCTAGGAGGATGGGTAGTTCAAGCCAGAGGAGCTGTCTCAAAGCAGTACAGTGATGAGTTTTATATGAGCAATTTGCAGCAAAGCGGTCAATTCTGTTATAGCAGGCTTCCATTTTGCTTAGTTCAGTTTTGTTGAGATTAGTCATAATGGCAGATGCATAGAGTAGGGTGGATAGAAGTTGGGAGTGAGCAATGGCTGATCTTGTGTTTGGTTTGATACGGTAGAGTGATCCCAGTTTGGCATGTACTTTTTAATAGTTAAGTTGAGATGACTATCAAATTTTAGGTGGGAGTCTATGGTTATTCCCAATAGCTTAGCCTATTACACTGGAGCGATTGGAGTAGCATTTGTGGAGTAGATAGTGAATTGACTGTTATCAGTGTTTTTGTTAGAACTGGTTATAATCATAAGCTGAGTTTTCTTTGGACTGAGGATAAGTTGGACTTTGGTAAGGTAGTTTTCAATGTCAGAGAATGCTAGTTGAGTTGTTTGCAGGAGGGTGGGAATGTTTTGTGCAGCACAGATTAAGGTAGTGTCATCTGCATACTGAATGATAGATGCATGCTGTGTGGGGGTATGGAGGTCATTTGTGAAGACTGTGAATAGTAGTGGTCCTAAGATAGAACCCTGTGGGACTCCTATAGTTATGGGCAACTGAGGAGAGAGAGAATTTTCCCATTTCACAGCTTGGTACCTGTCAGTTAAGTAGCTTTGGAACCAGGTAAGAGTGGAATTTGATAGGTGATATTGGTTTAGTTTATTTAGCAGGATTTGGTGTGAGACTGTGTCAAATGCTTTGGACGTATCCAAAAGGAGTTGACACCTATAGGCCTTCATTTTTGAGACGGTTTACTGTGTCTGTGAAGCAGAGGAGGGCTGCAGTGGTACTATGGGCAGGTCTGAAACCATGCTGAGTAGGTGACAGGATGTTGCTGTCTAGGAGATAGTTTAGCATCTGGGTATGAATGCATTTTTCTAGGATTTTGGCCAGGGGAGAGAGTAATGCAATGGGTCTGAAGTTATTAAGTTCAGTGGAGGTCCCACCTTTATGTATGGGTGTAACATAGGATATTTTTCAGAGTTTGGGCACATAGTTTTCAACAACTGATCTGTTTATGAGAGTGGAGACTGGGATAGCAATAGCATCTGCTGTGAATTTCAAGAAATAGCTGGGGAGTAGGTTGGCTGCTGTTGATGAGGTTTTTAGTTTGGAGAGCATGCTTTTGATTGAAGTGGTGGAAACTGTTTTGAGGGTAAAGCTTGTATTAGTGTTATTTGTGTTGTTGGGGGGGGGATAGTGAGGAAGGAACTGTCCTGTGATACTAAGGATAGAATTGAGTTCACAAAGTGGGAGCTGAATTGTGTTTCGATGGGAACTTTAGTGTCAGGGGTGGTTGGTTTGGGGGTAGCCTTGTGGGTGGATTTAGCTGGTTTACATTTTTCCAAACTTTTGGGGGGTTGTGTTGGTATTTAGTTTGTAATGTTGTGTAGTAGGATTTTTTGTCCAGCCTAATGCATTTTTTTGCATGGTTGCGCAGTTCTTGGTACTTAGTTAGGCTTTGTGTTTCTTTGTTTTTTTATAGTAAAGCCAGGCAGTGTCTCTGGACTTGAGGATTTGTTTGGTTTCTTTACTGAGCCAGAGGTTTGTAGAGGTTCTAACCTTGATTTTGCACAATGGAGTGACAGTGTCTACATGTTGTAGAAATGTTTTGTTTAAATATTTTACAGCCTGGTCAGGTGGAAGGGTTTTTAGGGGGGGTCCAGTCACAGTTACAGAGTAAAGTGTTGAGGACCTCAAGATATATTTTTTTGTGTTTCTAATGGATATATAACTAGTGGTTTTGCATATACTTGTTCTACTACATATAAAGTATATTATGTTGTGGTCACTTAAGTTGTCTGGGAGACTGCCTGTGTGAGGGTACAAGGTGGGGCTGTTAGTTAGGACCCAGTCAAGGATGGATTCCCTTTTAGTTTTTTTATCACATCTAGTTGGAATTTGGACTAGCTGCTGGTAGCCATGGAGATTTATTAGATTACTTGGTGGTTCTGATATACAGGTGAACCAATCTAGGTTGAAGTCCCCCAGAATAAGGGTTTCTTGTGAGTATGTGGAAGAACACCAGGATAAGAAGTCTTCAAGGCTAGCAGGTGTATTACCAGGTGGAATATAGATCACAATTGTGGTGATGACCTATTGAGGGTGAAGTTGAAGTTGTGAGATAAGTATGTCCCAATTATTGAGGGAGGGGTAGGAGTTTGGTCATTGATGGACAGTTAAGTTGGACTTGTACAGTAAGGCAGTTCCACCCCCTTTACGAAGTGGTCTGTCTTGTCTAATGATATTGTAGCCGGTAGGGAGAACTTCTGAGTTATCTATGTCTTTATTTAGCCAGGTTTCTGTTAAAGCAACTATGTCTGGGGAGCTATTGTGGACTGGAGTTCAGGTATTTTATTTTTCATACTTCTAATATTAATATTTAGCATTAAAAGATGGTTGGTTTTGCTGCTGTTATTGATTTGCCCAGGGATGACGAAAGTGTGGGTGTTATGTTCTGACATTTATGTTGGAGGAGTTTGTGTTGGACAGGATGGATTTGGGCCTGGGTTGGGGTGGATATCCCCACTTATGGAGAGCCTGATGTTAAAATGGTGATACAGATGTTGGAATTTGGTGAGGAGTGTAAGAAGGTATTGTGTTTTCTGGAGTAGGAATGAGAGCATATGTGTTTAATTCTGAATTGGTCTGTTATGTAGTTCTTGAACAATTGTGGGCAGATATTATTATAATGTGTGATGTCTGTATATGAAAGTGCATAATGTAGTGTTGTGCTACTAAGTTTAGGGATATTGCTAGAGTGATAACTTGTGGTGTAAAGAATTATGAGAAGACAGACTAAACTTAGTTGCGTGATAGTCATGGTTATAAAGTTTAAGTTGGTTCTAGGTGGGGGGCTCTGAATAGGAATTATAGGGTTGCACTATATGTGGATGGGGAAGTAGTGTGGGTGATGTAAAAAATGCCTAGTGGGAATGAGAGTGATTGGGAGTATTTTGTGTGGAGCAAGTTGGTGTGGTATAATGTGATATGACTTAGAGAAATGAAGCCCATGTCTGACAACACAGTGGACTATACATATCTGTCAGTCGCAGATGTCTGTGCACACACACCACATTGTACACCATTCATGGTTTGCACACACACTGGATAGGAATACTCACACGTATCCAAGGCGAACACACTATAATAGGTCAAACATACACACAAATGGATGTGGGGAAGAGAGAGACAGACAGTGCATAGAGATTTTCATCATGAGGCCTGTCCCACCCACCACACATCCAATTGGCCAATATCACATGATGTGCTGATGTCAGTCACTGTAGACATTGCTTTTAGTAGCCCTCAGCCCTATAGTGTCTGTGGTGCTTGTGATAACTGTGTAAACGATAGTACAAATCAGTATTCATCTAGCATTTTTTACTCAGTCCTGTCAAATGTAACGTTGTGTGTGTGTGTGTGTGTGTGTGTGTGTGTGTGTGTGTGTGTGTGTGTGTGTGTGTGTGTGTGTGTTTCCAGAGGAATGGTTTATGGCCCATTCACACACACTGCCCTTCCCATTGCCCATGTAAGCACTCCTGTTGATGTCAGGCACCTTGAAATAAACCTCTGGCCAAGTCTCAGCCTTATAAGCTGCGTGGCACTTGCAATACATGTGTTGCACTATAGTGTAGAAAACTAGTTAGGTAGGAGTTCTAATCCCAGACATGGCAACTGTGAAAGTTTGTGTGTGGAGATGAATGATTTTGAGGCCATTCACAGTCACTACACCTCCCATTGCCCTACGTTAGCATGCCTGCTGATGTCAGTCACCTTGAAATAACCCTTTGGCCATGTTTTAGCCCTATAAGCTCTGTGGTGCTTGCAATAACTGTGTAATACTGTAGTGTAACAAGCTAGTTAGGTAGGAGTTTTAATCCTTATCCTGCCAACTGTGATAATGTGTGTGTTTCTATGAGAGGGTGTGTGTGTGTCTTTGTTGACACCTGATTTTAGGGACATTCACACTTATTACACTTCCCTTACCCCTCCTTTAGCACTGCTGCTGATGTCACTCACCTGCAAAGATACCTTTGGACAGCTCTCCAAGATTTTAGCTCTGTAGTGTGAGCAATAACAACTGCATAACACTGTAATAGCAATAACATAGCCAGGTAGGGGTTTGAAGCTCAGTACTGGTAATTGTGTGTTTGTGTGTGTGTTATCAGTATCCCGTGTGGGAGTTGGGGTGATTGTGTAATGACAGGATCCACTGCAGTGTGAGTTTTGCTACATCATTATATTGAGGACCTATATGTCTCAATGTCCACATTACAAAGCCAACAGTTTTCAAACGTGTAGAGGTTCTTGTAGACAATCCACAGCCATAAATGTGTACAGTGATGTGCAATTACTATGTGACAGTATGGATTAGTAAACAATATAGGCAACTGTTATAATACCCAGATATCACTCTCCACCCACGGATCATACACAAACACACCTGGCTCTCTTACTCCCTTCCTTTCTTACTTTCTCTCTGTCTCTCTATCTCTCTGTCTCTCTGTCTCTCTCTCTCTCTCTGGTGGATCTGGAAAAGTACATCTGTTTTGCATAGGCAGCAGCTTGACTTTTGTAGATAATGCTCATGATTAGCTGATGGCCTGTGCACGAATTGGAGTCCCCCACTTGCTAATTGCATGTGGAACAGCTGTGGTATCATTCATATAGCCAATTGCATGGAAACACACACATAACTAAGCATTTCATGTGGGTGTTGGCCCTTTTCCTTCACTGTGAGCAGGACTTCATGTGGGTGTCTGACAAACAGCATCACAGAGGGTAGTTGGAAATACCCCTTACAACATATACTGTAGAGACAGGCCAACAAACAGAATGGATGTTCCAGACATGGGGACAGAAACATTTGAAGTAATGTTGGTTTAACAGGGTTTGTGTGGATATGGCTGTTCTACATGATTTAACGTCTGGCATGAAAGTGTTATGTGGTTGAGGAAACTCTCATCTGTAGGGCTATCTGCAGACTGGCCAGAGTTTTGAGTCTTAGATGTGATGTGTTACTCACACATTTCCTATCTTTAGAAATGCAGTAGCATACTCTGATGATTGCAGTCAGTACGTGGTGACATCCATGTGTGTTACTGACTTCATATCTCTGAGAAGAGATACGTCACAACAATCCCTTACTACAATTTCTTTCTCAGTTTATCACAGCAATATGTCAATATCGGCCATGTGTTTGTGCCTCTGTTCCCCAAGTCTGTTACCCTTTGTCCATACGTCATGCGGTAAGATTTGCATATGTACAGTATATCATTATTTTACTGACATTATTCCTGATAACAAGCCAGTGATATATCAGACTGCTAGACATGTTATATATAGTAGGCTTTATATTTGAGGACAAAACCTGGACATTCTGTTGTAGTCTGTACAGTAGTGAGGTCTGTGTACTTATGGTGATTGTTGACAGAGTGTCAGTATTGTGTAGCAGTGTATTGTGAATATGTTACTTGGCCTGTATACAGACTGTGGTATATCTCAGTGTTCTTGGTCCTGTTCTATCTGATGTTGCATGCTGCTCCAGTTTCTGGTACCCTATCAGCCTATATGTTTGTAGAGCCAGACTGAGACATGTCCCATACCACAGTCAGGCATCAAACTACACTGTGAATTGGGCCAGTATATATAGGGTTAGTGTGTGAGTGGCAAATATGAGGATGGTTTGTTCACACAGTCCATATACTGTACTATTAATTAGGCTTACCTTAATGTGACTGTGTTGAGATTGGTTGTGGGTATGCACTTTCACACTGGTGTCTGTTACTCCGTGCTGTTACATGCCTCTAGTGCCTACTATATTTGCAAGTACATGTGCATTCCCCCATAGGAAACTTGGGTCAGTGTTGTGGCAGTCTGCCTGTAGTTTACATAGTGCTTTATGACATGCCTAGCAGCTCAGTGTATTTACCTAGTGTGATATTATATCTAGATGTTTTTCAGATGTACTATTGCCTGGCCACCATATGTGTTGTGTATTTCTGAAAAAGCAGTGGGATGCTGTGAAAATGTATGTCACTAACAAGTGGGAAGTATGCGGGCTTGGGACCTCTGCTCCTCCGGTTAATATGTGTTAGGACTGACAGGAGGCTGTGAATGCATCAACTGTGTGAGCTTATCTATTCCAGTATTTGTGTGATATCCCCATTTTCATGGCTAACATCCCCTTTATCAGGCTATATACCCATTTACATGGCTGTAAACATTCACATTGTCAGGCTTGGTCCACACGTCTTGCACTAAGGAGTTCTGTGTATACCTCTGGACTGACCAGATTGTTTCAGAGTGTCCATGTTTATTGGTCATATTTCTGCCGTATTCCGCAGGATCATTACTGTGATTTGTGTGGTACTGTACTATGATGATTTTATGATGGCTGTCAGTGACTGACGGCGTACATGTCAGTATCAGAAGTGACTTCCTACATAACATGTCTGTTGACACAACCCCTGTTACTGTAGCAACATTCTACATTTATACCTGCAATACTTACATTACATTCCCTTGCACTAAGAGGTTGTGACATGGTGCTGAGGTATGACTCTACTACATGTACCTGTTATGGGCATATGTTTTATATATATATATATATATATATATATATATATATATATATATATGTGTGTGTGTGTGTGTGTGTGTGTGTGTATGTACATGTATACATATATCTACATATGTATGTATATATATATATATATATATATATATATATATATATATATATATATCCATATCCTTATGTGCCCCAGATGTATCCCACCATATTTATCTGATATGTGTATATTTAGATATAAAAACATGACTGATTCAACACTATTTTTACTTACAACTACTAAAGAATTGTAGTAGTCAAAGCAGTTGTTTACTACTATTCAGTATGTGTACTGAATGATATATTTATAAAAACAACAGACATCTTCACAGCTCAGATGGCTTAGCGGTTAACTGCCATGACTATAGTGTACAGGGTCCTGGGTTCAAGAGCTGTTTATTTTGTTGCTAGGCAGAACAAGGACTGTTGGATACAGAGTGGTTAAGGCAGTTTAGAGCAATTTTAAGTGGATTTGTGTGGGTTTGCACGACGGTAAGTGGTGCTAACGTATGGTTAAATGAATAGGCACTTACACTGTGTAGGCTTTGCTTACCAGTGCGCAAATGTGCTTAGCATTTACACTTAAGCAATGCTTACACCTGCTAAGCATCGCTCAGCCCTGGTAACCAGTGATCACATTCCAGTCTGATAAAATAGCAGGGTAATGACATCTTTAATAAGTGTATTTAATTCCATGTGCATAACATGCTTCTATGTGCTGTCAATACTGTATGGGACACCTGAGTATACATATGGCTAGTACAACAATCTTTTCTCTTTGTATGTGTTTCATACATGAGTAGTATCCCAGGTTATATGCAGTCACACTTGCATGTATTGTATCATTATGTTACTACAATGCTTTTCCAAGTAAGAGTAGGTTGCAGATTGTAGTAGTGGAACCATATACCCCTGCATGCAAAGCTGGACTCTGAGTACTGACTATCATGTTATTGGTGTCTGAACTGTATGTTATGAAATATCTCCTATTGGCTATTGATCTGATATGTGGATATTAACTGTAAACTACTATGTATTTAGGACATGTCATTGAGGGTTGCTGTCATGTAGTAATGGCATACCTATCAGTGTCAGACGTCTATCTGTCAGAACATTCATCAAAATGCATAACCTTTTGGCTAGCTAGTTTCTGTCTGTGCTCTGTACAGATGTGCAGATGTCAGGTATCCATCTTGGCTCCTTACAGGCAATCTATGATTGACTGACATTGACATGTCTGCCCAGCTGTGTTATGAATGCCACAGCTAGGCAACACCCTGTATGCACCACATGCCATGGAAACCTCAACCAGACTACCATGGTCAACAGAACATGCTTGGGTACAGGTCTCTAACCCAGACACTGGCCATGTTATGTAATATATGTTGCATACATGTCAATTGGAGCACCTCAGTGGCCCTGTGCAAGAGAAAACCAGGTGATTGGATGTTGAACTTAACTGTCACCCTGGAGATCACTCAAGTGGCATCGGTTGATAGATGGCCTGCTGACAAATGTCAGGTGGCATGATACCAGTGTACCCACAGCCCTACTCTTCTCATCTCTCCATGGACATTAGCCTGGTACACACCTAGGAATACCTGCACCTATGGACCCCAGTACTGACAAATGTGTCAGTGTGCATTACTGAGAATAACAGCGTCTGTGTGTTTGTAAACTTGTAGTTGACGATACTGTGAGGGCCTTTTCACCCACTACATCCCCCATTGTCATACTTATAAATGGCTGCTGCTGTAATTGATGTTAAATGTACCTTGTTACACACTTCACCCTATGGGCTATCTGGAGCATGCAGTACCAGCATAACACTGTTCTACAAATGGGTAGATAGGCATGGGTTACCCTCTCAGTCCTGGCAAGTTTATGTATGTGTGTGAGTGTGCATATTTGTAGGAGACAGCATTCTGAGGCCACATTCACCAAGTACAATAAACCTTGCCATATATTATAAGTGATAGTGATGTTGCTGACATTAGGAGAGCCATGACAAACCCTCACCCTACTATCCCTGTGGCATGTGCAATAAATGCATAACCCTGTAGTAGCACTGATTAGATAGACAAGGGGTTGTATTGCAGTCCTGGTCAATGTGTGATCGTGGGTATGTCAGAGCATTATCATGGGTTTCATTGAGTACACTATCCAATGTGGGGTGTGGGTGCTGGGTATACTGTCTTTACACCATGGTACTCCCAGTACATGTCCCAAGGCCCACTGTATGAGGAATGCTGTCACCATCAACCATACAGGTAACTGATTACACTATCCACCCCAATGATGCAGGTGCTGTGTGCAAAAACTCTGTAACAGAATGGACTCACTGACAAGGTAGTTAGCACTGCTAAACCCTGGTCTATCAAATGTGTCTATGACTGTATGTGTTTGTCAATGTGTATATAACAGTATGTCATACTATGTATTGTTCATTAACACCCAGTACATCCTCCATTACCATACTGTACAAGGCCTGGTGATGTTCTTCATGTTCTTCCATTAACAGGAAACTTGGGACCCACCTCACCCTAAAAGCTCTGTGGTGTGTGCAATTAAAGCCAAACACATTAGTAGCAATAAGTACCTAGATAGGGGTTCTACTCTCAGTGTTGCCAAGTAAGTGTCTGTGTGTATGTGAAGGGATCTACTTCAGTTTGCAGAAAATATATGTCCCAGGAGATCATTTGTCCGAGAACTAACTGGCTAAAGGTAACATTTCAAAGCAATCATCTTGTGGAAATACATTCAAGCAAAACTAGTAATGGATGTGTAAATGCCCTCTTCCCCACTGTACAGCTGTACAGCGATACAGGAGTTGGTATATATACATGGGTGGGGTTGTTGTGGCCACAGCCACCCATATTGGGGTTACTGTTTTGGGGATCCCCCCACTTAGTTTGCTGTTATAGTGTACAATTTATGTTAACAGGTTAAGTAGTTGTTAATCACACTGTGTGTGATTCTACGCCACCTCACATCCCCCAAAGTGGGGGGGCTGTGCCACCCACACCAGCACATGTTTACCTACTCCAGGATTGCACTACATTGGGAAAGAGGACATATACCCTGCCAGTACTATCTTCAATGTTAAACTTGTGAACTGATTATTTCCTGATGAGATGTTTTGGCAATTTGGTCTGGCTGGAATTACATAGGCCAAAATGAGTTCACTGCAAAATGAAGTACATCCATGTGAAGAGTATTCTCTGTGTATTGCATCAACACTAAAGCCTCTGTGTGTGTGTGTATTATTCATGGACATTTGGTGTGTGCCACCCAGTACACTTACAATTGTCCACTGTAAAAGAGCTGCTTACATCAGCCACCATGCAATCACCAGTATACACCCCTCAGACCTCTCAGCCATGTGGTACATACAGTAACTGTTATACAGACCTGTTACTTCTATTCAGCTGTACCCGGGATATGACACAGTCACTGTCACCACAGTGCCACACTCTTTGTAGGAAAGGACAGCAGACCAACATTCTGCTGACACATAGACACCTACAACACAAACAGAATACATTACGGAGATCACAGTCAGTCAGTGTTAATAACAGCTATAATGCATCATGGCTGGGCAGCTACACCCCCTGACATGTAAGCATTAATCATTCCAGCTGAAAACACGTTAAACAGTATTACATTGCTAAACCTTAGGACATTAACACTGTGCATCAGAATCATATCAGCATGTCCCTGCATCGATGATATGGATGACAGGGATGTGGCACAGGTATCATCATATGCACAGGGTGTGTTGCGGGTTTACCAGAGGCCTAGCCTGAGTCATTTGGTTGACATCATGTGTGTGGGTTAGGGGGTTCTTTATTAAATGGGCTGTGCAGATGTGGTGTGTTTAGGTATGGAGGTGCCCTAACTGTGTTGAAGTGTGTGTGTATGTATGCACACATGTCTGCCATATGGCTGCCCTATACAGGGGTTTGTTGGACAGTTGCAGAACATACATGGCAGGGTGTACAGTTCACTGTCTCTGGCCATGACATGGGTACTGTGCCTGCCAGGGGTTTTATGGGTACTACCAGGCAGAAGCCCAGATATGTTACTCTCCCATGATGATGCAAATTGTCCACTGGATCCGCATCCCTATTGGGACTGGCCAGGACCACGTGCACATGGCCTGCTGCATTGTGGTGTGGACAGCACCCTCCCTGCAGTGCTGGTACTGCCACTACGGGTGTGTCCTTGAGTTGTTGCATGTCCACGTAGACCTCCACCTATTGGTGTTGCTGACCTATGTCCATGTGGCCACCTCCCTACTCCCACCACATGGTTGAGGATTCCTACCATCTCACCCAACCGTCTATCCAGGACCTCTGCAAAATAATGGTGGACACCTGCAAGATCACAAATGTTGTCAAGTACAGCACAATGAGTAGCCCTCTGGAGCCTCAAACTCTGTCTGGTGTAACATTCCATATGTGCCTGTGCCTCCACAATGGCCCAAAACATGCATCTGGTGACACCTGCTGTGGCACTTCTGCCAGTGGCATGATGGCCAGCAGCACTCTTATGAGCACCCCTGTACATCTGCCTGCGTGGTACCTCGCCGGTCATCTGGCTATGGCTGCTGTGTACGGACACACTTGCCATAGTCCTCACACTGTCCTGTCCCATGCCACTACCCACCAATTGTCCCTCATCTATGGCCACTGGTGATGAGGTATGTATGGGCATTGAGACTGTGTGCAGGGACGGGGTGGATAAAAGTGGGATGTTAACCAATGGCATAGCTTCAGTCCCTGACAACCTTGCCTGTGCCTCACCATGCCTATTATCATTGTCAGAGTCTGTATGGACACTAACATCAGTTTGCCTGCAGGAGGGACCGTGACCCACCTCGCCACCTGTGAGGGTCAAACAAACAATGTAATTTAAGACCAGTACATTATGGTTTACCTCTACACACACTCACACACACACACACACACACACACACACACACACACACACACACACACACACACACACACACACACACACTTACAGGTGAGGTGGCATAAAGATATTACACCGACCTCTCATTACCCAACAGTCAACATGTATGACATATAGCACTCAACAGCATGCACTTCAGCCATACTCAATCCCTGTTACCAACATTATACATCTCTGTGAAGCATGAGTTGTGTTAGTAGGTGATGCCTCTTCCCCTGGAACACACTGCACCCATGTACACAGTATTGCTGTGCACCTGTACAGCACACTGGCATGTACCATGCACCATACCTCATGAGTGTACATACCATTCCTGAATGTTTATATGTGTGACAGTTGCTCACAGCCCCTATGTGTTTGTCTGACACATACCCAGGATGATATGAGGACTGATGTCAATAGTTAATGCCTGACCTCGGATTTTCAGATCCCATCATCAGCAGTGCATGTATGAGCAATGAAATCCAATTACACTGACAACCTTCAAAACTTAATGTGGATATGAGGAGTGTACACACCCTTGTTGATGTGCCAGCCTCTTCTATGATATGCATTGGGGCCACAATACTGCATATGTTAACATTACACACACCTGATATGTGACATATGACCTGTGCAATCCAATGCAGTATCAAACAAATGTGTTAGTAGTGCAGATGCTGAATGAGATGCATACAATATGTGGATTGCATAAGTGTGCACACCCTTAACACAATGGTTTGTTGCAGCACCTGTTAAGTGAACTACAGCAGTCACTATTCCTGCAAGGGGTATACTAGCATGGCCCATCTTCACTTGCCATTATTTGGTCACTCCACCCTACAAATGTCCCCCAACTCTGCCGGATTGCAAGGTCAGCTAATGTGCACAGCCATTGGAGGTCACACAGTGCCTTCACTATTGCTGTGGAGTCAGGGTTATGTCTGGTACAATTCAAGACCTTGACTGTGTTCAGATACAGCCATTCTTAGTGAGCTTTGGATGTATGCTTCAGTTCACTGTTGTGTTTCAGGTTGACACCCCTCCCCATCCTCAGCCTTATTGCGGATGCTTGACAACCATGGGCCACACATGAGTGTTATTTTGCAGTGTTCCAAATTCCAAATGCCATGTCTACTGGCCTAGTTCCTGCTAATGAACAGCAAACCTAAAAGTGTAAACTGGCACCAGCAAGGTAAAAATGGGGATGAGGGCCCTGAGGTGGAGTGAGGTGTTGCTTGTGCACCACATGTATCTTTATGAATACTGTCTGTAGGTTTCAGCCTTGGTCTCATGACACCATTACACATTGCAACACATGCTTTTTGGAGACCTGATGTTAAGCGTATGCTACCTTTACAGAGCCCTGGATGATGTTTCCTGTGGAACAACTCTTCTGTCTGATTACCCTAACTCATAGGCCACACTTATGCAGATCCCAGGCGATTAACACAAGTACTGCACATGCAGTACATGCTAGACATTCCTGCAAGTCCCTCAGTGCTGCTGCATGTTTCTGGGCAGCCTCCATTATTTTATTTTATTTTATTTCACATTTGTTGACCGGGCTGGTCAAACTGGATATATGTCCATTTTCAGTGGAGGCCCGGGGATAAAAGCTCCACACATCAGAGTAGTATTTACAAAACATAGGTACATTAAAAAGTTTTGGCAATCATAACATTTCATTGCATTTTAGCTTATGAGTAAGAGAAAAAAAAACAATCCTATTACATAACAGGTATAGATGTACATACAAAAATATGTAAAAATATGTAAAAAAAGAGGAACACTATTAAACTGTAAAGTCACACACACATTATTGTTAATAAAAGATTAACTAGCTCATGCAGGTATGAAGATTAGTGTCTGGAGACAAGTGAGGTAGTTAGTCCGGGTTAGCACAGGGGCATAACCAATGTGTTTTAAGGTAGGTTTAAGTTTGGTTTTAAAAAGGGTAACTGAGGATAGGGGAGGTTAGGTGAATGGGGAGGGTGTTCCAGGTTTTACCCAATGTGTTAGAGAACAATGAGTCTCCGGCCAGATTGTTGGTTTTACCTATTTGAACCAGTAGTTTATTTGATGAACACAGGGTCTTTAGATTATTGTAAGGGGTTATTAGGTAATGAGTATTGGAGTATTTGTAGATTGATACAGGATCTTATGGGCAACTATTAGTTGGTTCAGTAGAATTAGATATGACAACTCTAATCATCCTAGTTGATTAAGATTGTTGCAATGATGGGTTCTATAGGTTGACCCAGTTGCAAATCTGGCAATATTATTGTAGGAGATAGCCAGCTTGTTCAGGTTGCTTTTACATAGTTTAGTATATATAGGGGATGCATATAGTAGGGTTGAGATTAATTGGGTACGGGCAATAGTGGTCCTTGCTAATGGTGTCAGAAAGCATTTGATCCTATAGAGGGAACCTAGTTTTTTGTTTAATGTTTTTATAGTGTTGTTAATATGGGGCTCAAAGGTAAGGTTATTATCAATGAGTACCCCAAGTAGTTTTGTGGTAGTCAGTAGATATGATAGTACCATTGCTAGATGTAACACTGAAGTTCAGTGGGGAGGCTCTGCGAGTGGGAGTGAATAATAGCATTTTTGTTTTTTTTGGGTTCAAGATGAGACATCGGTGAAGGAACCATTTTTCTACAGTGTTAAACACATTTTGGGTTAGGGACTGAAGTTGTGATGGTGAAGTGGCTGAGCATATTAATGTGGAATCATCCGCATATTGGATACAGGTCATTTGTAAAGATAGAGAAAAGGAGAAGACCCAATATGGAGCCTTCTGGGACACCAAGGGCAATTGGGAAGTGGGAAGACAAGTTATTCTCCCATAGTACAGCCTGTTGCCTGTTATTTAGGTAGCATGTTAGGTCCATGACCAGTTTGCAACATGTGTTATACATGCAGTACTTGCTAGACATTCCTGCAAGTCCCTCAGTGCTGCTGCATGTTTCTGGGCAGCCTCCATGACCAGTTTGCAACATGTGTTGTCATCTGTTTTGGATGGGCATCTGTTTATTTTCTACATTAATGTTGTCCCATACTTCATACACACAGACATGACTGTCTGCACTGTTTGCCATGGTATATGCAATGGTGAGGTAAGGCTAATTTTCCCACTTCTGAGTGCTACCTTAAGGATATGGGATCCATTTCATGGTTTGTAAGATATGTGCAAGCCACGGCTGCCTCTGTTGCAGGTGAGTGGGCAAATGTCATGGACATACTTCTTGGACAGCAGACCATTACATGGTGTGACATTGAGGCACTGTACTTGATGAAAGGTGTGTACTCAAGAAGAGTGAATGCTGTCAGTACCTCACAAGCTGCTTCCACAATATGTTATTTGGAGTGTGTGCACACATATGCTTCCAGTGTTTGTTAAGGTATGTATTCCTCATATTTGTTGTCCTAACATAGGATTCCATATTACACATTCATTGCTCATGTTAGGATCACATTACAGATTGTAAAAGGTGTAGAATGTGGTATTGTGATTTGCCGTTGTTTAGATCAGGAACAGTTGCCATTGTAATACTGGTGTATACACTGTTGTAGCCACTGTATAAGGGTCAGATCTTGCACTGACAGGTTGTTAGGTATACCGCAGGACTCTTACATACCCTTCAGATATGCCACCATGGTGACCACTTGTGATGCAGTGCAGTTAACAGCAACAATAAGTGAACATGTACAGCATGCATTATGAGTAGGTGTGTTAAATGTGTGCATGGCAAATAGCATGGCCATAACATGGCTGGCGTATTGGCAAATCTGAACAAAACAACTCCATATTCACCAGCTACAGGCTGCTCACCCAGTTGTATACCATAGGAACCTAAATAGTTGTGTGAGAGAGACGTAATGTCAGTAGCCACACCTGTGGCATTGGTACAGGGTGGGAGCAGCATTTCAGCACATCAACAGTACAAACCCACAATATTAGAGATTATGCACATCTGTTCATTACTACACTGCAGCAACAGACTATCTTATCTGACATTATTTATTTATTTATTTATTTATGTATTTATTTCCAGTTTGATGACCAGTGAGGTCTACTGGGCTCAAGGAGCCCGTTTTCAGTGGAGGCCTGGGGTGAAAAGCTCCATAAAACATAGTAGACATAGTAACAGTTAAGCAATTAGTAAATATTATATAGTAAAACATAAGCACAGTAAAATAGCAACATAGTATAATATACAATGCATATTTACATGTTTATACATTAGAGAACAGTAGTACAGAGTCACCATTGTACTAAGGTTTTAAATCATCTGAGAATGGTATAAAAGTAACATTTGTAAGAGAACAGTAAATAAGATTGCTCTCTTATTGGGTAAGGTGGAAGGTACTTTATGTGTATGGATGCATTCATGTATTAGGCAGGATTATGTAGGTAGAGTGCAATTGCATTTCCTGTTATTGGAGAGGTAGGAATGGAGCTAGGTTTTGAAGTGATCAAAGTTTTCAGAAATTCTTAGAGAAGGAGGAAGAGAGTTCCTTTTTTGGCTAAGGAAAAGGATAGAATAAGCTGACCTGGGTAACGGTTTGGTTTGTGTACAGAAATTAGATTTTGGTGGCAGATCTTAGAGTTTTGTGAGGGGTGTACAGTGGTAAGATGTTTGCTAGTGCAGGGCATTAAGTAGGTTTAAAAATAAGCTTGTGGGCTGTAGTGAGTTGGAGGTAGTCCAGGTGATTGGAAAGTTCTAGCCATTGCAGCTGGTGGAGAGGTATGCAGTGGTGAGTAGAGTACTTGGACTTGGTAGCAAACTTTGAGATTTTGTTGTAACAGGATTCCAGTTTGGAAGAGATGGAGGAAGATAGGTTGGCTAGTAAGGGGACACCATACATCAGAGATGGTAGTAAGTAGGTAGTGGTGAGGGTCTGTCTTGTGTAAGGGGAGAGAAAGTGGGAGTTTATGTACAGCATACCAAGTTTTTAATGTGTTTTCTTAATATTTAGCTGAATATGGGTATCGAATTTTAGATGTTCATCAATAGTGACCCCAAGAAGTTTAGCAAAAGGAACAACTTCTACACTGGAGTTGGCATGGCTGATAATGTTGAAAGAGGTTTTGTCAAGCGGGTGAGATTTAGAGGGAGAGAATAGTAGAATTTTAGATTTGTTGGCATTTAGAGAGAGGTGATTTTGAAGCATCCAGTTCTCAGTAGTAGAAAAAGCAGTTTGGGTTTTTGTTTGGAGATCAGGGAGGTTAGAAGCATAGCAAACTAGAGTTGAGACATCTGCGTATTGAACTATCTTAGTGTTAGGAATGGCTGTGTGGAATTCGTTAATAAAGATGTTAAAGAGCATTGGGCCGAGTATGGATCCCTGGGGTACTCCAGTTGGGGTTGGAAGGAAGGTTGAGGTGCCAGTTTTCCATTTCATGGCCTGAGATCAGTCAGAGAGGTAGCTGCAGAACCAGGTAAGGGTGTTGTGTGAGAGATTAAGATTAGAAAGGTGGTTTAGGAGGTGGGAATGGGAGACTGCATCAAAAGCCTTGGAGAGGTCAAGGAGGACTGTGGATACAAGTTCTCCAGAGTCACGTGTGTGGTTTACTATGTCTAGGAAAGAGAGAAGAGCAGTTATTGTGCTGTGGCCAGGATGGAATCCATGTTGAGTTGGGGTGAGGAGTTGGTTATTTGTAAGGAAAGGCATGAGCTGGAGGTGGATGCATTTCTCGAGTATTTTTGAAATAGGTGAGAGAATGGCTATGGACCGGAAGTTGGAGATGCTATTGTTTTTGCCTCCTTTATGGAGAGGTAGGATAAAGGCTGCACACCACAATTTGGAGATATAAGATTCCTGTATGGATCTATTAATGAGAATGCTAATGGGGATGGCGATCCCGTCTGCTGCAAGTTTTAGAAAGAGTGAGGGGATGTTGTCAGGGGCATTGGAGCATGGCTTAAGTTTAGAGAGGAGTTTTGTTATAGATGAAGTGGAAATGGGTTTGAAATGAAAGATGGGAGAAGAGATGGGGATGGATGGTTGGGGAGTGGGTTTGAGTAGGGGGGAGGAGTTGCGTGGGAAGGTCTTGGTGAGTTCTTCTATGGAGTTAGTAAAGAAGGAATTGAATAGTGTGGCTATTTCTGGGTCAGGCTTACTAGTGTCAGAGCAAGGATTGTTTTTGGTACCTGGGTTGAGAAGAGAGTTGATGGAATTCCAGAACTGTTTGGGGGTTTTGGAATGATTAGATTGGAGTTTGGTATAGTATGATTTTTTTATCCTGTATAGTATGTTTTATTGGCTAGGTTATGGAGTTGTTTATATTTAGGAAGGTTGTCAGGGTGCTTATTGCAATGGTAACGTTTCCAGGTCTTGTCCCTTTGTTAGATAAGTATTTTGGTGTCTTTAGTAAACCAAGGGGCTGAATTGTTTTTTATACATTTTGTTCTAGGAGGGGCTTGGGAGTTAAGGGTATCTAAGAAGGTTGAGTAGAAGAATTCAATGGCATGGTCTAGAGGAAAAGTTTTTAGATTGTCTCAGCTTATTAGTTTGAGAGAATTGGAGAAAGTTGTGGGGTTAAAGTTTGTGAGGTTTCGTGTGTGGATATATTGGTGTTGGTGAGGAGTGGAGGGGATTGCTCAAAGGATGAAGGCTGGCAAGTGGTCACTAATGGAGTCTGGTAAGGTGTCACTATGGGCGATTTAATTTGGGTGAGAGACTAGGATCCAGTCAAGTATGGAGCCTGGGGGTTGTTTTTATTGGACCTGGTAATGGTACTTGTAAGTTGACTGAAATTATATAGGTTGATTGAGATGGTGGGATTATTGTTATTAATTATGTTCCAGTCAATGTTTACATCTCCTAGGATGTATGTCTCAAGCTTAATATTGGTTGAGGCCCATAGTAGAATATCTTCGAGTATAAATGTATTGTTTCCAGGGGGGATATAGAGGGCTATAACACAAATGCTTTTATATTTATTTATTTTGAGTATTCCTATGACTAGTTCAGTATTGAGGAATAGGGTTTTGGTAGGGAGTGATGGAGAGGAGGCTTGAGTAGATTAAGGCAACTCCTCCCCCTTTCCTATTTAGGTGGTCATGTCTGAGATCTTGAAATCCAGGGGAAAGGAATTCAGAGTCGGAAATATTGGGTTTTTATCCATGTCTCTGAGACAGCTACTGTGCCTGGTATAGCCAGGCATGGAAGTGGGCTATTTTGTTTTTTAGACTCTGGGCATTGATGCTCAGAATTTTGAGATATTTAGGATTGGTAATATTGGTAGCGGTAAGGGGAGTTGGATTGTTGCTGGTAGTAGGGCCTGGGTTGGGGTGTATATCACCTGCTAAGCATAGGCAGTTGCTGGGGAATGGGAACAGGGGTTTAGGTTTATTCTTTGAGTGTTGTGGGAGGTGCAGTGTTGCATGTAGATACTTTATAGATGAAAATGGATAAGTAACAGTGGTTTACTAATGTGCCCTGGGGCCTTACCTGCATGGTCCTCATCCATTGTGTGAGTGGCACCCACCTCCACAATGCTGTCTTCAGCTTGCTGACTTGGCTGGCACGCAGGTGCCCCAAGGCTGGCAAGGAGCTCCTCAGCATGTGTCAGTGAGGGCTGGATGGCATGACCCCCACCTGTGGCTAGCTGATCCCTCCTAACTGCAGTGGCATACTGATGGGTGTGGCAGATCAGATCTGTGCGGCGCACCTGTTCATAATTGTAGTTGTGCAAGCTGACATCATTTACCCTGTGGATGAGCTTGTTCCACAGGGCAGTCCTCTCCTGCAGATCCTGGGCCCTGCGCCCAAAGAGGATGGCATGATGGACTATTAGGAACTGGATTATAGCATTATTTTCCAGGGGTGTGTATGCAAGCAGACATTCCCAGGACATTGTACCTGGAAGACATAAACAGGAAAAAAGGTCAGAGGACCTCATACACTTGTCCACGTGCACATCTATAGTAGGCATTACTTGCAAATAATCCAGACTATACCATAACACTGTAAGCTATCATGGCCCTGACCTGTCGAGTTCCCCTAATGTTGGACACTTAATGGCACAATCCACTATACACCATTCATTTCTGTGTAGAGGGATGACAGTGGCCATCTTCCATGTGGATGGTGTGTGGATGGTGGCATGAGTGTGTTTGACTGTAGTGTGTGATGGGACTGTGAACACATGCCTGTGTTCATGTAGGAGGCAAACTGTGATGTTCTCATGCCCCATGGATACTTGCTGTTGTTGCCATCAGTCGGCATTATGTCCATGCTCACCACTGATGTGGGCAGGAGTGTGGGTGATGTGCATATCCCCCTGTACTACTGTTGTGGACAGGGTGCCACTGTTCCCGGCTATCCTGTCTGATGCAGGTTGCCTGTATCCATGGCATGTGTTTATGAGGTGTGCTTTACCCCCAGTACAGGATGGCTATTGTTACTGGCTCTGAGACTGCGTACATATGTGTAGACATGTTTGCAATTGGTCTTGGTGGTTTGCATATGTCTGATTTCTAGTCATAGTCAGCCTTACAGGAGGTCACCTGTGAACCTACATGCTTGCTCAGATAGAGGTGCACTTGCTTCCAAGTTGTGGTCTGCACCTATGTGTCCCTGTACAGCCACTATAGCAACCTATTATGTGCTTTGTGTCTTGGTGGTGTCCACCAAGGGGGATTACTCTATTGTTGGTGGAGGATTGTTGTACAGGTAAGGTACTGCTCATTCCATGTAGTTACAGTGGATATGAAGTGCACACACCGCTTTTACAATGCATGGTATTTGTGCAATTGGAACGTGACCCCACAAAAGTACATGTCAACACAACCCCACCTGCGATGTGTCCTATAGCCTGCTCAGTTCAATAGAGAATATAACAACCTGTCCTGTGGAAACATATAGGTTCATAGGTTCATCGGTGTGTACTAGGCTAATGGCCCTGGAGCCTTTACAAGCCTAACCCATGGGATTACCCTGGCATCATGCCACCCAACCTTAGTTCCCAGTGCCTCTGTCAAGTAAAGCCACTGGAGTGATCCCTGTGGTGAATTTTCTATTTCCAATCCACTCAACAAGATTTCTCTTGAAGAGGGACGATGAGGTGATCTGCTTGACATGTGTGGGAAATCTGTTCCATAGCATTGGCAGTCTCTGGGTTCTGAAACTGTCCCTCCAGCATATGGGAAATAATACTCAGTACAGTAAGCCAATTGAATGTGTCTGTGCACCCTTACACTGGTATGTTGTGTAAGCACTTGCTGAGATGATTACAGCATCCATTTGTATTTGTTTGTACTCTAACATCATATCACATCTTCACTTGGCAATGGTTGCTCACCTTCCATGAAACAGTTTGTTTCTTTTTCAATAGAATTGTACAGGTTATGGGTCACAGTTGAGGTGAGAAATGTTTTGCCATGACTTCCTGTGGTCTCATTGGCATACAAAACACAGACCTGGCATTCCAACAGGGGTATGTACACTTTGATAGCCAGTGTATATGGGTGTTAATATAGCTGTTAATGGTAGGCATGGACAGTGGGTCATAACACAGTTATACACTTTTCTGATTACTACATGATAAGCATGCCTTCTGTAGTACCCATATCAGTGTCATGGCAATAATCAGTAGCAGTACACATTTTATTTTGTTGTATGTAGTGACATGATATTACACACATGTGCAAAATGCACATCCTATTTTCCAGACTCCTTGTGACCCATGTTAATATTTTTGTGCCTTTCAGCTGAACATACACATACATACACATGCTCAGGGGATACCTGGTACACATTTGTGTTCTATGTCATTATGGCACACTGTATTTACGGTCTTGCAGCTCAATCATACGTTTTAACCTATTATACCAGGACTTCTGGCCATTGTTCCACCTCACTGGGTGACAAAACAGGGAAGTCAATTTTGATAATGTATCAATACAGCTGTCATAACACAAGTATATGTGTAAGTGACTACAGATATCTGTCACAGCTTTGAACTTTGTCCAGAAGAACACTATACAGTTGAATGTTATTAATTCAATATATCACATGCAGTTTAACACACACATCTGCAATAGTGCTTTACTATGCTCATGCCCTATATAGGTATCCTAGATTTACAATACAAACATGTAGAATACTCATATTCCCAGGTAACATATGGATATGGGCAATATCCCATTAACTGGCCTAGCAGTGGCACAGACATGACTGTTTGATAGACACTCTAGTGGGTTCCATATGTGAGCTGTCCTTTCCCAGAGTGTGTCAGGCTCCTCAGCTGTGACCCAACTTATCCGCCTCTTAGTGCATCACATGTGGACAAAACCTAACATTGGGGGGGTATATAGAGACAGATCGTAGATATGCCTATTACAAACCTATGAAGTTTGTGCATGATACATTTCGCATTACCATGACTATTCTGAAGGTGGTGGCGTCTGAAACTCAGGTTCCTGTCATGACATCATTACTTCCACCTTCAGCTATTTGCCAGAGTAATATAGATGATTGGAGGAACAGAACAGACACTATGATGGCTAAATCTTGACATTCTGTGCAGATTTGCACAGTTGACAGGTATGGCCCACTGCAGACAGAGCCAGATGCTATGTCAATAGCATTTGTTCAGCAGGACATCATTACAGCAAGCATTGATGGCACATATACATCTTTCATAATCATCTATCTCATTTTTACAAGCCAATTACTACATTCAATTACATGCTTACATGTTGCACTTACCTGGTGTATCTTCAGGTTCTTTCTGTGTAATGGATGTCTTCCTGTTTCGCAGTTCGAGGTTTTGTTTATGTTTTTTTTTGGTCTCTCTTTCTCTCTCTATACCACATAATACATTCAATTACATACATGTATGTTTTACATACCTTTTTTGATACCTTTCTGTTTTTGGTTCTCTCTCTCTCTCTCTCTCTCTCTCTCTCTCTCTCTCTCTCTCTCTCTCTCCCTCCCATACTGGGATTGAGCTTGTTTGTTTGAGTAGGTTGAAGCATGGC